>NC_047118.1:28779084-29038196 GCF_902500255.1 Thalassophryne amazonica | reverse complement strand
CGTTGCCCCCCACACACACACACACACACACACGCACACACACACACACACACACACACACACACACACACACACACACACACACACACACACACACACACACACACACACACACACACATTTTCTGGAGCTGATTTGTATCTTTTTCAGTGTGACTGACGCCTCAGACGGCAGTGAGATCATTCTCTGTTTTTCAATGGACGAAATCCAGATCACCAGTGAGTCAGGAATGACTGAATACTGTGATGCTGCTCCACTGCTGTGAGCTGCAGACAGACAAAATCGATTTGAAAGAAATCGCAAAAGTGCGCGTCAGCTGAGGACCAACGGGTGAATTGCTTTGGACAGCGGTGAGGTGGACAAATACAGTCCACTGGGAATGACATCTTGTCACAAGCCATGTATGTCCAAAAAAATGCAATTATAAGTTCCTTTAGCTTTTTCATTTTCACTCGGGGCCACCACAGTGGATCTGAGACGTAGCTGCATGTTGATTTGGCAGATACTCTTCTGATGCGAGTCCACATTACATGGAAGAGGAGCTTGTGTGGGCTCAAACGGGGAACCTCTGGTGGCCACAATGCTGCCCATTAAAATAAATGGACTTACACAGATTTTTCTGCCCAGTGCTGAATTCAGCATCTCTGGGCTACTTACAATTAATGTATTATACAAAATGATGCATACAACTTTTTCTACACCTGTGTAAAATGTTTATCATATTTTTCAAGATGAATATTCCATGTCCATGAAACAGAAGACACCATAAAATGTATATTTTACATGCTCGGTGAAAACGTAAGTAAACATATTGCATTTACATGTCGACAGGCTGATGTAAATTTGTCCAAAAGATAGATTTTGATTTGTGTGAAATAAGTTTTATCTTGTCAGCGGACAACAAATTCATGGGGAATATTGCTGCCTGTGTCATCAACAATATGATATACTCAAATGAAAATCATTCCAGGGTAGTTAGTTTTTCCAGTATAAATGATGAAAAAAACTTTGCTCCTCTAACCACGCCCACTTGAATTTATTCCTGATGGAAATGTGGCACTTTAAATCATCTCCCCGTTGCAGAACATTTCCCTCCATGATTTGCTTTGTATTTTCAGTAACACAGTCGTTTTCAGAAACCTGTGGACTTCACAGTAAAACTTTTAACAGCTGGGGATAGTGCCAAAATACTTTGTTGCAACTGCAAATTAGTGATGCGTAATTCAAAATACTTCTTGAGTATGTGGACTAGCATGTGTGTTAGGAGTTATAAAAAGCTGACAAATAAGTAAAATAGACATGAAATATCATATTGTGTGCTCTTTACTAACACAGAGAAATACCAAAAAATGCTGATGTAGATGATAAAATACGTATACATTTAAGGAAAATCATTTGTGGAACCCCTTCATTTTGACCCCCTTATGGCACTGGAGACATTTGCTTTTGTTTTGGGGGGGGGGGGGGGGTTGTACTCTGCAGGGGAGGTGATGGTCTAGTGGTTAAGCGTTTGACTTGAGACCAGGGGATACTCAGTTCAAATCCCAGATTGACTGAAAATCACTAAGGGCCCTTGGGCAAGGTCCTTAGTCCAAGTCCTAGTTGCTCCCCTTGTGTACTGAGCGCCTTGCATGGCAGCAGCCTGACATCGGGGTGAATGTGAGGCATTATTGTAAAGTGCTTTGAGAGTCTGATGCAGATGGAAAAGCGTGATATAAATGCAGTCCATTTACCATTGATCTTGCATGTGCACGGTGCATGTCATTGTGTCAAATCAGTCCTATCTCACATTCTGAAGCAAATGTGTTTACATTTTTAGTTCATGCAGATCATGTTGTCAAAATGAATTTTTATGTAAGATTCAAGAGCATTTCAAAATTTTACAAATTTACATTTGAGGCAGCCTCCTCTTTTTCTGATGTACTAAAAATAAGTAATATGCAAAAGCATCAGAGGTCCACATACTTTCTGTCACGGCTTTTACGCATAAATAATGTAACACCCCATGTGAGACTGTAAACTAGACTGCATTTTTATCACTACAAATGAGCTTGTTTTGTGTGTTAGCAGAGGTATGCACTCAATTAGGTGCCATCTCAAATCACTGTACTTCATCAGAAAGAGAAACCAGAAAAACAGAAGATGGGAAAAGACAGTAACTGATTTCCTTTGCTGGCATGGCCCTATTTCTTCTTCCTCTTGGGATCAAAATTTTGAATCTTAAAAGGAGGAGCAGGTTGTAACATAATGCCCACGTGCACTTGCAGCCTGTAATTCTCCAAAGCATCTCAAACAAAAGCCACAGAGGCATCAAACACCCCATCAAGAGCCTGTGGCCATGCAGGGTTTGTTTTCAGGCCATTTTGGCAGAGTGGAACTCTTTATTTCTGGCGTACGACTGCACCCCTCCTGTCTCTGCCTCCTCCTCCCGCCACCACCAGCTCTGCCTGTTCACAGGGAGTCGAGCAGTCCTGTGCATTCAGCACATTGCAGCACACTGGATATTTGAAATGTCAGGACATTTACTCTGCTTATATGTGCGAGTTCTGAACTTCTATACCACCAGGCACATTCTTGCACCACCCGGCCACATGTATTATTCATGGCCGGAACGTATACGGGGGCCAGTGCACTTGACTTTGTCAACGTTCTGTAAACACTTGCACTAAATTATTGAGGTGTCCAAAGGTGGGCCTGTTGCTTGGTCCGGCGGGCTGCGTGACATGACAGGTTGGATGGGCAGTAACGAGGAGCTGCATAAGCACCCCCAGACACCCATTAAAAATGTAGGAGCCACCATCCCCCTCTGGCCAGACAGGAGCTTTATGCCACCACCCACAGCAACTGCACACCTGCCAATTCAGCCCTGTCACCTGTCTAGACCCCATCACTGTCACTTGCTTCAGCAGAGGACAGAAAAAAAGATCCATGTCAGTCCTTCACCATCAACTGCTATGTTCTCTTACTGCCGGCCGATTACACCAACACTGACTTTCACAGAGAACCACCACGCTACCCAGGGCCCCGTTAAGAAATAAAGATGAAATCCCCAAGTCTCAACTTTCTCTGCCTCAAGTGTCCCACATAGATCGCATTTCCTGACAAACGTTTGTGGAAAAGATCTCCTCAATATGATTGTTTTCCTAATGGTTCACAATCCAATACATTGTGTAATTTCCTGATGGTTTAATTGGTCCTGGGGGAGTTTTGTCTTCATCTGTAATGAGGAGACCCACAGGACCTTAGCTTTATTGGATTTATGACAGCAGCGAGAGAAAAGATACTAAAGGTGTAATTTATTAACACTACTTTTTCTTTTTTAAAATTGAGCTGTGTAGTGAAGCTGCTGCCTCCTTGAGATTTTGCATTTCTTAAGAGACAAAGAGAGTGTTGTGATGTGGATCTCAAGAGACATGGCAGTTAAAGATGGTTTAAACTGCTGAGACAACAACCTACTGACAAATTCATCTTCTCACAGAAAACATTTTGGTCTCAATTACAATATAGTCATACCACTTGTTTTCTTTTAAATATATATATATATATATATATATATATATATATATATATATATATATATATATATATATCACTCATCTTCAACCGCTTATCCGGGATGGGGTCACAGAGGCAACAGCTCCAGCAGGGGACCCCAAACTTCCCTTTCCTGGAGCACATTGATTGACCACCTCTGACTGGGGGATCCCGAGGCGTTCCAAGGCCAATGTGGAGATAAAATCTCTCCACCTAGTCCTGGATCTTCCCCGGGGTCTCCTCCCAGATGGACGTGCCTGGAACACGATTTCAGCTGGCTCCTTTCAACGTGAAGGAGCAGCGGTTCTACTCCAAGCTCCCCACAGATGACCGAACTTGTCACCCTATCTCTAAGGGAGATGCCAGCCACCCTCCTAACAAAGCCAATTTTGGCCGCTTATACCCGCGATCTAGTTCTCTGGGTCATGACTCAACCCTCATGACCATAGAAGAGAGTAGGAATGAAGACTGACCAGTAGATCTAGAGCTTGGCCTTTTGGCTCAGCTCCTTTTTCATCACAACAGTACAGTAGAGCAAATGTAACACCACCCCTTTTGCACTGATTCTCCGGCCAATCTCACTTTCCATTGTCCCCTCACTCGTGAGCAAGACACTGAGGTACTTAAACGCCTTCACTTGGGGCAAGACCTCATTCCCTATCTGGAGTAGAACCCACATTGTTCCTCTTTAATTAGAGGTTCGACTATAGGCTGAACTCTCCTTTCCAGCACCCTGGATTAGATTTTAGCAGGGAGGCTGAGTAGTGTGATGCTCCTGTAGTTGGCACACACTCTGTTTGCCACTCCTTAGTCACTGTCCCAGACCTCCACGCAGTGTTGAAGAGACATCTCATCCAAGACAATCCCTCCACACCCAGAGCCTTCAGCATTTCTGTACAGATCTCATCAACCCCCGGGGCCTTGCCACTGTGGAGTTGTTTGACCAGGGAAACTTCCACCAGGAAAATTAATGAACATCCTCCATCAGCTTCCAACTCTGCCCCTACTATAGAGGATGCTCCAGTCTGATGCAGGAGTTCCTCAAAGTGTTCCTTCCAGCACCGGTTTACATCCTCAGTTGAAGTCAACAGAGTGCCATTGTTACTGTAGACAGCTTGGATGGTGCCCTGTTTTCCCATCCTGAGGTGCCTCATGGTCCGCCAGAAGCACCTTGGTGCCGACCGAAAGTCCTTCTCCATGGTTGCTCCGAACTCCTCACACACACCCAAATCCTTATCGTGGTGGAGAGATTTGTGTGCCACTACGAACCTGAGAGCTGTGTTGTCTGATCACACATTTCAGGAAGAAATAAACAGAAATTTAGGAAAGCTTAGGTTTCAAAAGCAGGTGTCAATGCTCAATCTTGTCTTTCGCTTTGACCAGAACATAAGTTTATATATTCTTTTGTCACCATTGCAGCCAACTTTCATTTCATAAATGAAGCAACAGCAAAATAAGTCACTGTCTTAATCTTTGCAACACTTGCCTACGTCACCTTTCAGGAAACCTTGCAGCTTCGTGTTACCCCTGGTATGCATGTCTGAGGAGAAAAAGCCAAAAACCTAAGTAATTAGAAAAACATCTCCTGTAAAGAGCCAGGATGAGCTGGATCAGGGTGGTGGGTCCCTGAGGTCCCGCCACCACCATTTAAAGCTCTAACACCATACGCTGTGACACAGTTTTCCCTGCCATTAAGAGCAATCTGTTTTCTAAAAGAACAGCCATCACAATTTAGATGTTTTTAAGTTGCAGTTGAGTACTTTTCCACATCCATCTTGTGCATTAGAATTTCAAAAGCATCTGTGAATCAGGACTGATGACCAGCTGAAATGATTGCAGTGGTTTTCCATAGTCGCCTGTGCCCCCCCCCCCCCCCCCCCCCCCCGACCCTGAGTCTGCAATCTATATTCTCAGAATAATGCAGAGAACTGGAGATGTTCAAGGGCATAACCCTCTAATCTACTCTACTTGCCATGTACTTGGAATGTCCACAACCACTCTTGAGCCTGGACAAATAATTCTGCTCATTATAAATGGTTTCACTTTAAGTTCAGGCTTCAATACCCTTTTATTTATGTCATACATCTAACATGATAATGTCAATGAAATAAAACACAGTCTCATCAGTTAAAAAATCTTGACAGTTAGTTGACATATTGTATGTCTTTTAAGATGGAAAACCTGTTCTTTTTGAAAAATTGTGCAAGCAAACAGATAAGGGTGATCACCTAACTGTTTGGGGTGCTAAAAATTTCAGAGTCAAAATATTTAGGAGATGATTTTATCTTTTAATCTGCTTATCGTGACTATGTACAGTGCACAATCTAAAGCACAAACCACAAATGCATTTTTCAGCTGAAGATCACTATTTAACAAATGAAAAATTTTAGCACAAACCAGTGTCATGGGCACAATGGGCCTGGATAAACACTGACACAAATCTTGAACTGCCCAGGAGGTGCCAGAATTTAGCAGGTGGCACCAGAACATGTGACGGCATCCCTTTCTTCTGGACATGGGAACTGTATTTGAATTACAGATGAAACACCAGGTTCTAAAACATTCTGAAAGCAGTGTTTTGAATTACCATCCCTAATATGCAGTGCTAACAAACAATTTTGGCACCATCCCCTGCCACACATTCTATCTGTACTTTAATTCTGGTTTTATTTTCTCATTCTGTTATAATTTCATGCAATGCACTATTCACACATACTGGTTGCTAATTTTATTCATTAGTATACAAATAATGAATGTTTATGAGTTCAATGGTACAAACATTTCATGAGGTGAAAGCTTTCACCAAATTAGTTGTTCCATTGAAAGAATTTTAAAACTTTTTTTTTTAATATAACAGCTAAAATAGATCCTTGTCATTTGGTATTTTCTTAATTTATAAACAACATAAAAGGAACTTATATTTTGGTGTTCGACTGCTGCTAAAGTCCAAATTGTGACGTGCAGTCAAGTGATGCTGTGCACTGACTTTGGACTTCCATAAAAAAACAAACAACAACAAAAAAAACTGTGTATAATTCCTCAGTCCAGCCAAAAATTAAATCAGCGTTTCATGTGAACAGGTCTTTATGCATCCAGACAGCTTACAGCGGAGTGGATTTTGTGTGTGTGTGTGTGTGTGTAGGAGCGCCAGTTAGCTCAATCAAATTATTGTGTTGTTGTCCCCTGCATGCGCGTGCACACGCAACCGGCTCGGTCGACTGTGTACGTTCTTAGTGCTGCGAAAAAAAAAAAAATCACATCAGTAATGAGTCCAGCCATTCTTTTTCTCCCTGCTAACAGCCTCCAGACAGCACAGTGGATTTCCTTCGTGTATCTGCACGCGCGCGCATGCGTGAATATGTGGGCAGGAGCACGTGTGGGTGCGCACATGCGCAATCACGTGTGCAATCACGGGTAGGCGTGGACAAGGACGTGCACACGTGCATGTGTGGATGTGTGCACATGCATGTAGAGTGCAATGGTACCAACCGTATGGAACCAAATTTGCACTCTAAATGGAACCAAGCTTCACTCTAAATACAATGCAACACAAATGGGATGAATTAATCCATGTCATGTGACATACAAAGCACCAATCAAATGACAAGGATCCACTCAGCCATTATACAGAGTGGGCCAATAAAATGTTACCACTTTTTGATTGTACACAAGTTTTTGAAATGAGAACTTTTTCGAAAATTTTATTTACAGACTTGTAACAGAAGTATCAAATTAACATTTGATACCAAAGGTTTCCCACTTTGTCTCTTGTTTTTCACACAGTTCAATAATTGATGACATGTTCAATCCACGCTCCTCTTCTTTGGATTACAGCTGCAACATGCACACTGAAGTTTGTGATGACATTGCCACATATCTCAAGAGGGATGAAAAAGAAATTCGGAGAATCCCTCCAATGACCCCCCATCCGCCAATGAGCTGGATGGGAGAGAAAATGTGCAGAGTGCCTTCAACTGATATAAAGAGCATCAGACCGGTATTCTAACATCACACCAAATATGCGGCAAATCCACCCTAAAGTTTCTCAAAAACCTACATGGATGTATGAAATTAAAGCATTAAACATGTAGTTTCACACACACACACACACACACACACACTATCTATCTATCTATCTATCTATCTATCTATCTATATATATATATATCAGCTTTTACAATTGACAAATACAGAAATCTTGAATTCATTATTTTATTTTATTCCACTTTGCAAAGGCCCATCATATGGAGGAAATGGTCCATTAGTTCAGGCACTGAGGGGCCATTTACCCATAACACCCATTGGAAATATGACTCACTGATTTTGGATATTTCATTTATGTATTTACATTTAAATTGCAGTGTTGAACATTCATGAGAAATGAAAGTTCATTGCTCTTACAAAGAGCACAAATGGCATACGAATCACACGAATTGGAAAAACAAACAGAATCTTAGCTCCATTCGTATGGGACAGACATTCATACCGCAGTGTACGAATGCCCTACGAATACCCAGAATGTGATACGAAGCAGGCTCGAATGATTTGCACAATTCGGAGTGTATCAGCTGCCGAATCCAGGTCGACTACCCAGAGTGCAGGTTGGATGCAGGAATAAACATTCCCCCGTGAAAATATAGAGACAGAATAAAACAAAAAAGACAAATAACAAAAACAACACAGCACAAAACCCCACAATTTGGGCAGAATGCAGAAGGAATATGTAGAATGCCCTCCAATGCCACCAAAGGTCTGTGTAGAAAGCAAGCTGGTGGGGGGGGGATAAATGGTAAATGGACTGCATTAATATAGCACTTTTCCATCTGCATCAGATGCTCAAAGCACTTTACAATAATGCCTCACATTCACCCCGATGTGAGGCTGCTGCCATGCAAGGTGCCCACTACACACTGGGAGCATCTAGGGGATTAAGGGTTATGGGGGAGCAGGGTGAGTGCTGTGGTCCACTCTTTTGAAGTCCTGCTGTGTCACACTGCTGAATGTCGCAGCCGCATCATATTAAGGCCCGTCACACATAGCAAGAATGTGCAGGAACCATGCCCGACATGGCAAACACTGCCATAATCTGACGCAGTTGGGAGGAAAAGTGGTGTGGTCAGTAGTGTCAAAACACATCCAGATTACCTCGTCCACACCTGCACAACGGCATCCAAAGTGCATGTAGACAACAGGTAGATGACACAGACAGACTGCTGTCAGACGTCCATAAAACGTGCTGCAGACTGCCCGAGGTCCAAACATCTGGATGGCAAACTTGGACGGAGTTCTGTGTTCCTCATACACACACGTGCATGCGTGTGTATGCATAACACTGCATGAGCCACAGGGCACATGTGTGCGCGCGCGTGCCACAGGACAGCTTTGCTCAAAGTGTGCTGGCAGTGGGCCGAACAGTCTCATGCTTCAGGAGCAAAACACAACTCTGGACACCGTGATGGTTGGATTATCACATGGGATGTACTTTTGCATGGTTGATTCCAGAACACAGCAGCCGGGTGAGAGGATTTTAACCACAGGCTGTGTTCTCCGCTCCATGTCCACGTGGAACACTGCTGGGCCATTGGTGGAGGCGAGAGTCATGTTTATTAATGTTGTCATGGCCTGGCACAACAATTCCACTTCATATCTCCTACAGAGTTAGAAGGTGATCATATATTTCACCACTGAGATCAGTTCAGCTCCAAACCTGATGCGTGCAATGATGCGTTACTGTGCACGGAGAAGCGCAGCCTCCTGTGGTGTATAGAGATATGATGGAGACAATAGTTCACATTATTTCCGTGGCCCATGGGAAGCAATGGACAAATATCTAAACTGTAAGGTCTAATGTGGATATAACAACCTGTTCAGATTTGTGGTGGTGTGCGCACAGTAGTGCATGGAGCTGTCAGTTTGATAGCCGCTGTTCATGTTCAGTGTACATGAAAATATTTCACAATTATTATCATGGTGAAGCATGCCACATACATATAGCTGAGCATGCCACATATTATTATACGTGGAATGTGTAGGTCATACCGGCAGGCTTTGCTGTGCCAAATCTATCCCGATGTTCCCTCGTATGCACTCAAATCATTTCAGATCCCGTTTTGCCACCATTGGAATTTGTAAATTCCAGTCAGATGGTCCTCAGGCTGCACATGGACCGCCATTGGATAGGTGTCCCATCTCAATGGCGCCCAGAGGGTTTTGAACATGTGCATCACACTCGGGGCCATCGGCCGATTTTGACCAACGGTGTGGACTCTCAGATGGCTGTCAGAACGTTTTGGAACTGAAACCCAGCAATTTGCAGACGTGAATCCAATGAAAGACTCGTTAGCAGGGTTTTAATGAGTCTTTCATTGGATTCAGGTGTGTTGGAGCAGGGAGACAACTAAGAGTGTCAGGAAGGTAGAGCTCGAGGACCGAACTTGGCCACCCCTGGTCTATGTTAATGCTGATTGTGCGCTCAACTGCAGAATGAATTGCACAAATGACATTCTAATGTCCATTTATATATCAATAAGAATGTGGTATGACTGCAACTTGAACGCTGTTCAAATCCTTTCCAGCATGAGCTAAACATGAATGTGCCAACTGCTGTAGGAATGTTGTACGAGGTGTTCAAGTGCAGTTTGAATGCAGCATGAATTGCACAAATGTTGTTCGAATGACCATTTGTACAGCATTCGTACTCATTCATGATCTAGTGTGATGGGGTATAAGCAATATTATATCATAAAATGGTCTCAAAACAATGTCAATGATAATATCATGATATTATCATTTATGATATTTTCGGAGGCAATATTTCATTCAGTAAAATTTGTTATTGTAACAGGTGCATAGAACCTGCCCATGGAGTTGAATTTTTTTTATTCAGAAATGAATATATGACCTAACTGAGACTAACTGTGGACTTAAGCATGGACAATGCTTCTTTTGTCTCAGTTTATCATGAATATGAGGATAAATCCATGAATGACATTTTACACTTGACCAATGGAACCAATTGTTGTCTTGTTGTAGAACAAATTAAAGTGATTTCATCTTAGAAGCCATTTAAAATATGTACAGTGGTCAGAAGACAGATACATAACACAAATGAGAGAACAAGTAATAAATAAAAGCTCTAGCCTAGACACTCCGCCTCTCCTGGCCCCCAAACAGGATACTACTGATAGTCTCACATCGATATCTCTCATGTGTTTTCAATTTATATTTCTACAACAGAGGCTGCTTGTTTGCAGTACAGTAGGATTTGCTGCTACCAGAAGACAGCCATAGTTGTGTTTCATCAATGTAAGAATCCAAAAATGTGATGTTTGCTCTTTGTGTAAATTACAATTTCAAACATTTTTGAGAGAAAAAAAAATGCCAAAATGTCACACACACACACACTGCATGTGATAGAAGCACAGACAGACAAACAGACAGCGTGTGCTCCTTCCACAATGATCAGTGACCTCCCAGACTCGTAACACAGTGCTAAATGAGCAACTTTCCTCTGCGGAGTAGTCAATAACCACACAGCCACAATGATGGTGTCAGCGTCCAGCCTGGCCAGCAACCCCTGTAATTAATTAGTTCATGTCTCCTCTGCTCAGAGAGTGGAAGACAGCATCCAGGCACACGTACTCATCCATTACATGTGCTATCCAGGGGTCAGTGGTACTGGCACGAGCAGTCGACAAGAATGTCTCCCACCTTCAATTTAGGCCCATTTGAGAAAATTGCCTAATGGGTAAAAAAAAAAAAAAATGTGCTTCTTGGCTACTCCGTCAGTCAAAGACAATTTGATTAATATCAATCAGCATTAGGAGTGAGTGGATCTATATGCAGAAGGACAACTTCTCCAGGAGTAACAGCGGTTGGCCACAGCGGCAACTCGCCACTCAAGATGGTTGAAATGAGACACTGGGCCAATTCCTTTCAGGCCTCTGCCTTTCCATCTCTGTCTCCGTTTTTCACTTCGTTCTCAATTCTAATCAGTCCTGCCCATCCCCACATCACCTGTCATCTCCACCAATACCAATCCCAGCTCCGCGGCCCCAGACCCGCTCTGAGAGTCGCATATTGGCCCCTGTGAAAAACAAGCACTATCTGTGGGTGGAGGGAGAATCAATCTCTGCTCCTTCTGTGGGATCCCAGACCGTCCTCCTGGTGAGAGGTTAGGGAGGCTGCTCGGCACATCAGTCTTCCACTCGATCACATGCTGCCTTCCGGACTTGTGCTGAGTCAGGATAAACACTAAAGACAAAAACCGCTGACCCCGATCACACGGCATTCGATGCTATCGATTCGTGGCCGAGCCACGCTCTGCGTCCAAACAAGCCCGAAGAACAGCACACATCTGTATCATTCCGTGCTCCTCTGTAAATCTGCACTTTGAGCATCTGCGTTGTCTGTGTGGGGCAGCATTTTAATCAAGGCCTGCACATCAGATTAATGGAAAATTTGACAAACGTCTCCTATTCACAAGCGAAATTTTGCCAACTCAGGAGTTCGGCTCCGAGCAGTGGGAAATGAAGAATTAGAGCAGAGGCGAGAGAAGTGAGTTGTTTGAGGTCATCTCTTTAAAAAATGACTTTTAATCAGAATTAAAACTGTCTGCAATATCCCAGTGATAATTTCATTACTGGGGAATCAAGATGTCATCCATTCTGAGGACAGGACGTCAGACATTTTGTGGCTGGATCACCGCTGCCTTTGCAAAAATTGGAGCAGCAGCTTGCAGAACAAGTCACACTCATCACAGCCAAGACAGGTCTAATGAAATATTCATGTATTAAATTTTCTCTCTGCAAAGTGAGCCTTCACTCATTGAATTTTTAATGAGCGTTAAGTATCCCCGACAAAAACTAATTGACACGCCTTTAACTATCAGGGTTAAGATTACGTACTGTAATTGAGTCCATCAACCGTATCTTGAGTCGGCATGAAACACAAAAAGAGAAAAAAAATACATGAAGGACATACTAAAGCTGTCTGGGTGCATCAACGAGGTGAAAACAACAAAAAACAAAAACAAAGCAAGAATCTAAGAAATGAATGCACAGTGCTTCCAGTGTAGCGCCAACTTTTTTTTCATGGATGCACGTGACACTGAAAGCATCTTAAAGCATCATCACGAGCTCCG
This sequence comes from Thalassophryne amazonica, assembly GCF_902500255.1. Classification (NCBI taxonomy): domain Eukaryota; kingdom Metazoa; phylum Chordata; class Actinopteri; order Batrachoidiformes; family Batrachoididae; genus Thalassophryne; species Thalassophryne amazonica. The sequence continues at coordinate 29,025,520 of NC_047118.1, read as the reverse complement.
ATCAGTTGTATTGTTGCTCATTTTTTACATTGCCACAGTGCAGGGCAGTGGTGTAGGAACAGACGTTCCATCGCACTGGAGCCTGGGACATACAGGGGCCGTAAATTTACATGATCACAGTGACGGTCACTGTGCACAGCATGCGTAGAAGTGCAAGCTAAAGTGCACATCATGCACATTACACAGCTGATTCATTACAATATAACCTCTCTCATGGGTTCCCAATTGGTGAAATATTTAAACGCAATATATTCCAAAATGGTGTGTTTTTTAATGAGCAATAGGCTAAATTTACAATAAAGAATACTAACTTAAACGAATAACATAATGTCTGTTGGTGTATTTCATAAGATGCTATGCACTGATGAATGCTGGGTAAACTATACGCTGCCTCCATGTCAACCAATGACAAGTAGTGGCACCAAAAACCTTGCAGAAAAATGTCTTCCTACAAACATAAATCTGGCAGGAATAAAAGAAAGGACAGAAAAGAAAGAGAAGAGACCAAAGCTGACTAAATTAGACAGTTTTGGATTTTCCAGCATAGCCAGTAGGCAGCATCAGCAGCTCACTGATGAGTCCGGGCTCGGGCCGCTCCTCTTGTTTCTGACGTTGCCAGTGACAGTGGTGTCACCTGAGAGATCAGTTTCCAAGTTAAAAATGATTAAGACATACCTGAAGAGCTCCATGGGGCAGGAGCAGCTGAGTGGTTTAGCTGTCCTCTCCAATGAAAACTCAAAAGCCAGGGAGGTGGATGTTGGGGATGTAATAGAGGATTTTGTCCAGTGCAAGGCTCACAAGGCTCCCTTCCATGGAACCAAATATTTTTCAGGCAACTCTTTCAGGGGTATCCTAATAATCTGACTGCGGCGGGTTGCCACGTCCCAACCCTGTTTAACACATGCAATTAAGAGCTGGGTGTTAAATCTAGATTCTTGATCTCTTAAAAATTTTCTAATATAATAACCCAAGTCATTTATTTGATTTTAAAATCCAACACACTGTTGGTCAGTATACCTTATCACCTGTCTGTTTATGTATCATGCCCTGTATCATGCCCAATGTATCTGTATCAGCCTGAGTCCGAAGGACAACAATTCATGCACACAAGTGGCCGAAAGACAGCTCTGCGAGTGCCCATTCAACCCCTCTCTCGGCAAGTGTCGGCCAAATTCCAGGTGCCACAGATGAACATCTAACAACATTCGCCGGGCACTTAGAAAAGGCGTGGTTATTCGAGCTCCCACCAGGATAGTAGACAGCAGGCAACCACATTCAAGCTGTCTTTGAAAAGTGTCTAAGTGCCACACAAGTGTGGCCTAACCTAGCATCACACGACACTCTGGCATGCAGAGTGTCGGCTTCCCCCTCAACACATGTGGCTTGTGTGTGTATCGTGCAGGTCCAGGTGAAATGGGCCGTCAGATCATGTGTGCACTCAGCTGGTGATCTGAATGTCACGTCAGCCACGTGTGAGCTATTGTCCACATGACGCGGTGTCTGTCCTTCGCCACGCTGCTGACTGTACATGCATGACTGGCTAGACACGTGCGTGGGGGCCGGCTGGACACACCGGGCCAGTAGATGTGGACATGATAAGAGCACACTGCTTCATTCATGTCATTTCATGACTGTAAGTCTATAACCATGGGTCATATACAGTGGAACAGAAGGTTCATACAGAGTGAGCCAATAAAATGTTACCACTTTTTAAATTTGTACAATTTCCAAAATAACAAAAATTTCTTTTTCATTTTCAGGAATATCAATTCATGAAAATGAAAAAGAAATTTGGAGAATCCCTCTTGAGATGTGTGGCAATGTCATCACAAACTTCAATGTGCGTGTTGCAGCTATAATCCAAAGAAGAGGAGTGTGGACTGGACATGTCATCAATTATTGAACTTTGCAGAAAACAAGAGACAAAGCGGGAAACCTTTGGTATCAAATGTTAATTTGATGCTTCTGTTACAAGTCTGTAAATAAAATTTTCGAATAAGTTTTTGGCCCACCCTGTACTTGTATTGTCTGCTCAATTAAAGGAATTAAAATAAGAAATTGCAGTGTTGTTTTATGGTGTGTGTTTTTATTTTTTTTCTCCACTCCACAGCAGTGTCCCCCTATGACCTGCAGTTGTTCAGATATCTCTGCTCGCAAGTCACAGCTGGAGAACACCTGTAGTGGCTGGTAGAATATGACATTGCATAACTACACCGTGAAGCGCGGATGTCAGCTAGCTGTCCTCACGTGAAAATAAATTAAAACATCTCGCTTCAGCTGACTGCTGAGTCAGCAGACTGCAATGCTGGTGAATATGGTGCCATGCTGAGAATCACCACGAGGCGCGTGTCATGACAGGGTTTCCCTGCATTGTAATTAAAACACGTATCACATTTGCAATGTGGTCACCAGCAGAACGAAGAAATTCAGTATTATAAATTGTGGTGTTTTATTAATTTTTTGCTCCACTGCTGTGTGTGCAACTTTTAACGTGCTCACATTGTGTTCATGCACGTTTGTGTTTGTGTGCACAAAACCATCGCTGTGGTGTTGTGCATGCCTGTCTGACTGTGCGTCCCTCCCAACAGCAGGTGCAATGTTTTGCAATTCCCATTTTGTTTTTGGTTTGCAGATTTTCTTCCAGTTTCTGGGTCTTTTGTGTTATGTGTAAGGGGCCCTAACACATTATATTATTGGATGAAGTACAGTTCTTGTTTGGCTCAATTGCTTGTTTATCCCAATGCACAACTTTATAAAGAACAGGGTGAGTCACTAAGGTGGTGTCTTTGTCATTTGTTTGAGTGACAAATGTCTTCTTCTTTGTCTTTCGGGTGTTCCCGTTAGGGGTCGCCACAGCAGATCAATCGTTCCATCTCACCCTGTCCTCTGTATCTTCCTCTGTCACACCAACCACCTGCATGTCCTCCCTCAGCACATCCATAAACCTCCTCTTTGTCCTCCCTTTTCTCCTCCTGCCTGGTGGCTCCATCCTCAGCATCCTTCTCCCTATATACCCTGAGTTCCTCCTCTGCACATGTCCAAACCATCTCAATCTTGCCTCTCTGACTTTGTCTCCAAACCGTGCCACCTGAGCTGTCCCTCTGATATGTTCATTCCTAATCTTGTCCATTCTCATCACTCCCAAAGAGAATCTCAACATCTTCAGCTCTGCCACCTCCAGCTCTGCCTCCTGTCTTTTTGTTAGTGCCACCATCTCTAAACCGTACAACATAGCTGGTCTCACTACTGTCTTGTAAACTTTCCCCTTCACTCTTGCTGATATTCTTTGGTCACAAATCACTCCTGCCACCTTTCTCCACCCACTCCACCCTGCATGCACTCTCTTCTTCACCTCTCTACCACACTCTCCATTACTTTAGACAGGTGACCCCAAATATTTAAACTCATCTCCTTTCACCACTTCTACTCCTTGTAACTGCACTATTGCACTGAGAATTGAGTTTGAGTGGCAAATGTATTTATTTATTTATTTACTGTGACTCATGTTCATGAAAAAAGTGTCAGAAATTAAACATAAAATAAATTAATAAAGAAATAAATGAATAAAAATCAGTCCACTTTGCATCCCGGGTAAAGACTATTTTAAAAAAAGCATCTTGCATTAGTTTACCAAAAAAGGAGACTTTTTTTATTAGATGACACCATCACCTCAGCTGTTAACATAATAATTATTAATTAATTTTTAATTAAAGGTAAATCAGCTGGTGAATGTCCAGTCTGACTCAGTGGCTGCAGAATCTGGGACCTTTCATGCCATTTGTTTGAATTATATTGTATGAAGTGATTCACTAATGCCACTGAACATGCTGAGCCTGCATGCTGTTGTTTGCAAACTCTGCATCCTGCTTAAAATAGACAAGATGAGAGTGAAATGTCCATGTTGCCGTTAAAGCCAAGATGATGAGAAACATTCAGTATCGCTGCCTCCAGCCAAAGTTTAGTACCCGTCACCTGGCAACTGAGCCAAATACTAAATTTTTCAAATGCCTTGCTTCAGAAGAAGGATGCTTAGAGTGGTATTGGCATACAGTTACCTTTTCAGCTATTCACATGGCCTATTTAGAGGGCAATAATGGCAGTGTATAGATCCATGTTTGTTGAATGAACTCATCGAGTGGATTGATGCATTTAATAAGATTACAGTGTATTTACTGATTAATGAGGGCTGATTACTGATGCTATCACAGACCCACTGATCTTTGTGCAAAACCCGAGTTTGGGTTCAAGGTTTATTAGTCTGTTTCAAACTGTGATTACATGCAGTTCCTTGGAAAAGCAGCTTCTGATTTCAAACCATCCAACTACTCAACAGACAGGAGGAAAAAAATCACCAGTTCTAGTCATTGTACACATCTAGGAATGCAGATGTGTAATTAAGCTGACAATGATAGTGGTCAGCATTTTTGTCATTCCTGCTTCTTGACCAGAGAACCCACTTTGATTTTGGAGCCTGTGCCTTCTAAAAGGTCACCTGTTTGTGGGCCAGTATTACTGCTCAGCTAACTGACTGGATGAACATTTGTTCCTTTGTCTGGTGTCTTTATCTGTATCTGCTCTGATCAGCCGGTTCCTTAAAGAGTCCATTTGATGCAGTCAATGGACTAGTGTTTTGGAGCTACAGCTGGTACTGATGACGCGATTAGATGTACGGTACATCCACAAAGCATTCACAGCCCTTCACTTTCTCCACATTTTGTTAGGTCACAACATTATTCCAAAATGGATGACATTCATTTTTTTCTTCAAATTTCTATAAATAATATTCCATCATGACAATGTGGAAATGTACTAAAAACGAGAGCAACACTAGTTTCCAATTCCACAGTGTAGTGTTTTACACTGGAAAAAAAATTCAAGGTTAAAGTCCTGTTCAAAGTGACTTTTCATAAGATAAATTAGATGTGATCAAATGTCAGGAGGATGCATTTAGTTAAATGCACTTGAACTGAAGGTTTTTTATTTTACTTTTTAAGTTTCTGACTTCTTTTTCAGAAATTTTCACACAACATTGGTTTTCTCTGCTGTGTACAAGCTGTCGTTGCTTTTTGCCACTTGGTTTCTGACTGATAACTGGAAGACAAACAGGCATAAACATTGGAACCTCCATCCAGTTTTTGGTGATGTAGCTAAATCCAGAACAGAAAAATGAGTGATTGAGACACTTTGATTGAGATATAATGCAAAATGTACATTAAATGGGCGTTCAATATTCAATTCAATTGTCCACAAAATCCACAATTCAAATCTGATCTGGATCAAACTTTGTCTAGTGATAGTGAGTGTCATTCTGCACCTCATATTCAAATATGAGAGTGACTGAGGCATGTTTGATTAAGATATAATGTAAATTATACATTAAATGGGGTTTTCAATGTTAAAATTAAATGGCCACAAACTCTGTAATCTGTATCAGATCTGGATCAAACTTCGTCCATCGATACAGGATACCATCCTTTATAATGCTATCAAATATGAAAGAAATTCAATCTTTTTTGACAGGGTAATTGGTTTTTGAGTATTCGTTATACTGAGGATATGAATCCTCAGTAAAAAAACAAAACAAAAAAAAAATCATAATGAGATATGAAAATTGCTGGCTCCAGGCTGTTCACAAACAAAGAAGCAAACAAAAAGTTGTAGGCAAACAAAAACAAGGTCATAAAAAAACCTGAGAAATCACACATCCATAAGTATTCACAGTCTTTACCATGAAGCTCAAATTGAGCTCAGGTGCCCCCTGTTTCCACTGATCATCCTTGAGATGTTTCTGCAGCTTAATTGGAGTCCACCTGGGGTAAATTCAGTTGAATGGACATGATTTGGAAAGACACACCTGTCCACATATAAGGTCCCACAGTTGACAGTCAGACACAAACCAAGCCAGTCAAAGGAATTGTCTGTAGACCTCAGAGACAGGATTGTCTGGAGGCACAAATCTGAGGAAGGGGACAGAAACATTTCTGCTGCTTTGAAGGTCCTAACTGTCATGAACTTGGGTACAAAAACACAGGATATAATATAGCAGGTGGTGATGAGGGAAAAATGAGGAACATGTCTACAGGAACATGTGGCAAACAGGAGGGAAATACAACCAGACCAAAACCCCAGATACAACAAAAGAGCTTACTGTGAGCACAAACACAAACCAAAAACCAACCAGCTCATAAAACCAAACATTTACTCAGTCCTACGACACCAATGAGCATAGTAGCCTCAATCTATAAATGGAAGAAGTTCAGATCCACCAGGCACCATCCCTACAGTGAAGCATGGTGGTGGCAGCATCATGCTGTGGGGATGTTTTTCAGCAGCAGGAATTGGGAGACTAGTCAGGATTGAGGGAAAAATGAATGCAGCAATGTACAGAGACATCCTGGATGACAACCTGGTCCAGAGCGCTCTTGACCTCAGACTGGGGCGACGGTTCATCTTTCAGCAGGAAAACAACTCTAAGCACACAGCCAAGATATCAAACGAGTGGCTTCAGGACAACTCTGTGAATGTCCTTGAGTGGGCCAGCCAGAGCCCAGACCTGAATCTGATTGAACATCTCTGGAAAGATCTGAAAATGTCTGTGCACCGATGCTCCCCATCCAACCTAATGGAGCTTGAGAGGTGCTACATAGAGGAATGGGCCAAACTGCCCAAAGATAGGTGCACCAAGATTGTGGCATCATATTCAAGAAGACTTGAGGCTGGAATTGCTGCCAAAGGTGCATCAGCAAAGTATTGCGCAAAGGCTGTGAATACTTATGGACAAGTGATTTCTTAGTTTTTTATTTGTAATAAATCTGCAAAAAAAAAGAGATTTTTTTCATGTTGTCATTATGGGGTGTTGTGAGTAGAATTGTGTGGGTAAAAAAGAATTTAGTCCAGTTTGGAATAAGGCTCTAATGTAACAAAATCGCTGTGAATACTTTGTGGATGCCATCAAGGCCGACATGCTGGCACTACATTCACACACCTGTCACTTCAGTCTGCGGGTGATTGACTCACATCTGATCTACTTGCAGATTAATCTTTCATCTGTCATTTAATAGAAAAGCAGATGTTCTGCAGTTGTGTACGCTGGGAAATAAGCGGGTGGTAATGCATGCATTACATAAGAGCTGGTTAACTCAATTTAGGATGAAGTACATATCTGACAGATGCCTCACAATCAACTTCCAAAAGCCTATATTGACAGATTTCATTAATGGAGGGAAGACTGACTTCTTTTGGGGTGGACCAATAAAAGTTTTAGTATTTTCAGCTGGAAACATGCCATGGCTGTAGGTCAGTCTTATGCAGCTCTCCTGGTGCCCTTTAAGACATTGACCTCTTCACAAAGTGAGGGCTCCTATGTGATTAATACTGCTAGGCATTTATTGGCACACAAGGCAATTTACCAATAGGTCACCTGTTTGACCTCAGTGCAAGCACGGAGATCGAAACTGAATGGACAACAAACTCCATGGCTCAAGGTGCTAACAGCAGACGAAATACTAAAAATGCATCTGAAACTCATAACCATCCCACTCATATGAAACTATTTGGGTGCACACACACATGCACACACACACACATACACTCACACATACAAAACCTTAGTCTCTGTCACAGTCAGCAAGACCGACACACACACACACACACACACACACACACACACACACACACACACACACACACACACACACACACACACACACACACACACACACACACAGCCCAGGGCAAAAAAGAATTCTGCAGCCAGAACACAAACAAACTCATTTGTAACCTGCCATGACACACTGCAGCACACACACACACACACACACTGCAGCACACACACACACACACACACAAACGAGAAAAGCCAAGTAACATTATCCCTGTGCGCACTTAGATGGATCAGACTGTTTATCAGATGCTCTCCACCAGTAAGAAGGACCGTAATGTCACCAATCAATTCCCTGGCAATCAATACAGATACCTATTCAGATATCTATTGATGCCATTTAACAAGGATATTAGTCTGGGCTCAGGTAAATGTCAAGAGATCTGCTAAACAGTGTTTCCAGGTCACAAGTGAGCTGAGACCAGGCTAAATGATATTAGACAGCTACATAAAGTTAAATGTGCTCAAATGTTGCTCGATGATTAAAACAGAAACCTTTAGTTTCTGCATCAGGTCAAGAAGCATCTTAAATTAGGATATGATTTGTCAGGATGTACGGTGCATCAGAAAGAGAATAACAAGCAGCCGTGAAACGGCGGTTTGTGCAACGGCATATGTGCACTCCAGTTTATCAGCAGTAAATAGCCAGTGCCGTGTTCCCGTGCTCCTTAATCATACTGATGCATGTGCACAAACATGCTGCTCTCCTCGTCTGTATCTCTCCTGCGCGTGTACTCATTCGCACGCATTTTGCAAAACCAAAGGAAGAGCTGACTGCAACATTTTTCTCCACTTCAAAAAAGTAGCCAATGTCAAAATGATAAATGAGGGATCATGAGGCAGAGCGTGCATACTTACATTAGACTGCACAAGAGCTTTAGGAGCTGCAACAGCACGCTGCTGTCTCCGCTTCAGGGCTGCCGCCGCTATGCGGAGGGAGCAGGCATGCAAATTACACGCTACAGCAGTGATTAGCAGCTTGAAATTACTATCAGCACAACAATAACATTTTCAGCTGGTGAGTGTGGTGAGTGAAATGAGCGGGGCAAGCGGGATGAGCAGGGCGAGTGGGATGAGAGGGGCGAGCGGGATGAGCGGGATGAATGAGAGGGGTGAGTGGGGTGAGCAAGGTGAGCGGGACGAGCGGGGTGAGCAGGGCGAGCGGAATGAGCGGGGTGAGTGGGGTGAGCGGGATGAGAGGGGCGAGTGGGGTGAGTGGGATGAGTGGGGCGAGCGGGGTGAGCGAGATGAGTGGGGTGAGCGGGGCGAGCGGGACATGTGACCTGACATTATAAGTGACTGGATGGGGGCGAGGTGTGGGGGGCTCCGTTTACAGGTGTAACGCCATCAAAAGGTTGATTGCTAATTTCCTGGAGGTGACCGCATGTGCAGAACACCTGATAGGCCGTCAGGCTGCTGATGTCGGCCGACGCTGGATATTTTCAACCTTCATTTAAGTGTCAGCTGCAAAATGGCGGCCAGAAGATTGATGGGTGGCACGGGCTGGTTAATACATGTTATCGTGTGATATGAACTGTGCTGTTTTGGGGCGTGAGAGCAGTACGACATGACAATATGGTTGCACTCTGAGGATGTGGGGACATGTGTTGCCATGAAACTAAGTAATTTTATCCTCTCAGCATTCTGTGTTATCTGTTTCAGATTACAAAAGGCATCCAACATTTTAGAATGGTGAAACTGCAGCACGTTCAGATAACAAAGGAAAGCCCTTGCAAAGTTACTGCACGGGCGCTGCTGAGCACACCCACGGATCAATTACAATGTAATTACAATAGCAGACAGAAATACAAGCTGGGTCTGCGCTCTGTCTGCACTGATAACTGATAGATAAGCACCTGAGGGATGGCTGGGAGAAGCACCTGGCCAGAAACACATCTCAGTGCTGTCAATAAATTACTCTGCTGGGACCGCTCTTTCCTGGGTAAGCTGCACGATCGGCGAGCACCAGCCACATCCTGACCTCCTGTGCACTCCATCTCGCTGTCCGTGGGAAAGACAAGTGGGAGAAAGCAGCAGTTTCAGATACTGCGGCAGAAAAAGGCTCAGATGTTTCCCCGTCGCACTCTCTTTCCACTTTCCTGAGGCCCTTGACTTTCTGTTGTACGTTCACACCAGACAACACCACAACTGGAAACACAGTCACACTGAGGCTACCAGAAGCAGATGCACATAAAATATTGAATAAAGAAAAAGGAAAGAACACCCACCAGAGTAGCAAGGCGAGGACGGCTAGAGCAGTCCAACCTGTGTGGCTGCACGTGGCGTGTGCACTTCAACACAACGGTTTGAACACCGTGCACTGATGCTGTGATGTTTTCCAGAGCAGCAGGTTGCAGCAGAGATAAAAGGCTTGTGAGGAACACGTGGAAACAGACCAAATAAATCAATAATTAAAGGGAGTCAAGAGAATAGATGCCAGTGCAAGGCAAAAAAAAAGTCAACTGCATAAGAACATTTCCCTAAATGATGTTAATTCATGTTAAAATGATCAATGTTTTCAGTGGTTTTGGGGAAATGGTAAGAAAATCTATATGTATGAATTTTTGATTTGCAGTATGTGACACAGTAACCAACCACTGAAAATACTTTGGACTTATTTCCACTCAGAATGTTGTGTTGCTCCCAACATCAAGCTAAAAGAGCTGGATGCCCTCAGACACAAGTCCAGCTCTGAATTCCTCAGTGGTGTCCAGACACCGCTAACTCTGATTGGATCAGGTCTGCAAAGAGCAACATATTTGTTAAAACTCTAAAAGGGGCCACAACTTTAAGAACATTGCTGGGAAACACTGATACGTGTCAGAGGAGACACTCATTTTGAGCACCTCCGACTCTCTGTATTTCACAGTCTGTACTCAAAAACACAATGATGACGACACATCGTGCTGATGAAGTCCACACTCAGGTGACTGAACAAACCTGCACCACCTACATATTCAGAGTACAATTTGAATCAGTCCGGGGGATCAGGGTCGACTGTTGTCCTTCGGCGCAGCTTCAGAGCGCTTATCAAGCCATGACTTATCAGCATCAAAAATGCCCGATGCAGATGTGCCAGTGTGATCGGAGTAGAGGAGTGAATTTTGCAGCAGAGCACAGAGAAAGACAAAGAGATCAGCGATAAGACAGAGAAGTGCACCCATATCGACTGCTGTCAGTTAGCAGCATGTTAAGGAGTGTATTAAGGATTAGAGGGGATTAGTCATATCAGATCACAAGAGGGTTATCAGCGGTCACAGCTCCACATGGAGAAGCTCCCAAAACAAGCACCCAACTGTCCGCGTACAAGTCTCAGTATTAACCCATTAAGAAGGATGATTTATCAGTGCAGAAAAACAATTAAGCTTGTGATTTTTATTAGAAGCGTGATTGAGTGCCTCCTCCCCAGTGCCACGACATCACCAAAGTTTCCCCCCTTCCAGAGAGAGGGGGCTCAATCCAAATATTACGGTGATTTAAGATGCAAAGCCAACATGCATTGAAACAGCTCAGAGCTTATTCCATGCGCTTCCACACAAAACCAATTTAGTTTCCATTGATCGCTTTTCAAGCAATTAGATTTCCATTGATGGAAAAAGTAGAGGCTGTTGGTATGAGATGGGGAGGGTCAGTGGTTGGGCACTGTGATTTGCACGTTTATTCAAGCTGTTTGACCACCTCTTCTAAGCCCTGACAGATCCCTGGTTCTCTCCCACCTTCCCTTCTGCCCCTTTCACGTCCCCACCTTCCGGTAAACAAATAATTCACCCTGCATGAAAAAATGCCGGGCATCAGGTTCTATATCCGTCTTTATTTCCTCTATTGCCTCTTTGTTTCTGCAAACTTGGCAGATTTTCTAAATTGTAGAGTATTGACTGTTTCTGAGCCTGACCAAGCGAGTCTGATGTAACACACTGGAGGTAATGATATCCCAGAGATGGCAGAGGAAGCGGCTGGAGCAGCACTGGACCATGGCCAGGTCCTGTAACCATTAGTCTCCTCAGGAGTCCAAGTTTGTTTTGTTCCACCATACTGGACTCACCATCAGCACAAACAGTAACCCAACTCAACCAGTGAGACCACCTCCCCTGTGTCCGCCGTGCTGAGATGACACCGGAAAGCTTTCCCGTTCACAAGGTCGTTCCTCGTCTTTGCCCAAAAACCTGCACAACAAATAATGACAGAAAGTGTTTAAACAGAACCACACGTGGAAGAACCATTCCACATTCAAAATATGTCACAAAGGTGAAAGGTGGAAAGCAGATTCAAGGTATAAAAAAATAAGAACACTGAATGCCATTAATGTTAAAGTGGGGAGTAATATCAGCACGCTCCCAGAGGAACGCCACCTTTCCCCAAAGCTGCACAATTTTGACAAATGCCTTTCTCAACAGCAGCAAAGGAGACAAATGTTACATTTAAACAGAAATACTTAATTTCCACTTTTGGTGACTTGCAGCCAATATCATTAATCAGCAGAGGCCTACCACGCTCAGTGAGCCTGCTAAGAACCAGATGATCGCCCTCTTCCACTCAATCCATCAACTGTGATTGGAGAAAGAAAAGGTTCAAAAATTCTGAGTTGCACCCACGCAGGAAGAGTAATTACCCTGGTAGCAGGCGCAGACGTGTTCCCATGACACCTCGGCCCCCTGTTTATCATGCACCAGATTACTCATGGGGGTGTCAGGCGCCGCATGATGGAACCAGCAGCTCCACCTATGCTGCCCTCAGTCATCGCACCACAGGTAGACAGATGTGACGTATGGCTGTCCACAACTTTTAATGAGCAAACTTATCTGGAGAATCAGAACCGGCGACACCCTCCGTGGCAGAAGGAATTCTGAAAACACCAACGTCCACATTGTGAACAATGTGCTCAGTATTTACAGAAGAGTCTGACGATTTGTGTCATACTGTGTAACTGTTTTGGCTCTGATTCATCTTCTACGGTACAATCAAAAGCACTAAGACTTTTAAAGGTGTTATGTGCAGCAATTTGAAAATTAATATATCAGTGTCAAATAAACTGTGACACATTTATTTACTACACTTGCCAACAAATGAGACCATAATAGCCTCCACCTCGTGCCAGAGAAATGTGATCTGCTTCTCATTATTCACTGATCGTCTTTGCTTTCCTCGAGGTTTTGCTGCTATCTTTAAAAAAATGCTAAATTTGTTCAGGATGTTTTGTTTTTTTAAAACTGAATGATAACTTGCTGCAAGGCTTACAAAGTGCCAAACTCCTAACCTGAACAAAATCAAACCCAACAATTATTATTATTATTATTATTATTATTATTATTATTATTATTATTATTATTATTATTATTGTTATTTTAAGAAGCTGACTGCTGTTCTTGGTCTCTTACAATCTGTGGCTTTTGGTATTTTTTGTCATAATTTCATTGTTTTAATGTTTGTCTTTGTGCTTTATTTCTTCTGTATCATGTGTAATTCATTTTTTATTGACTGTGTTTGTGTCAGCTGTTTAATTGTGAGGGGAGGAGCAGAAATCTCAGTGGATGAGCAGCTGCCCTGCCAATATGTAGTACTGGGTTCAAATCCTGTTTGTGTCCTTGGACATTGTCTCACTCTGCCCAGCTCCTAAATGGTACCACCCTAGTGGGGAAGTAACCTGCAGTGGACTGGTGTCTTGTCTGGCAGAGTGGTGAATTCTCATCTGCTTGACTCCATGGAAACTGGTCATCTGGCCTGGTGTGCCTCAGGGACTATACAGACTTACATTTTATTGATTTTTTTTATTAATGTTATTATTGTTATATAAATGCTATTATATTAGACAACAGGTGGACAAAAAGATCAATAACTCAGGTTCCACCAGTTTTAGCATTTGACATGTAACTTTGTAAGTAAATGACTACGTTTACATGCCGTTAATATTCGGGTTAAGGTCAATATTCCAGTTTCTGAATCATTAGGAATAACCCGTTTACATGCTTAAGCAGACAGAGTTACTCCTGTATACATGGTCACTGGTATCATTTGGAATATCCCCATCTAAACAGCGATGCATGGACAACGTCCAGACGCATGGAGAACATCATGACGCAAATATGTGTCATTTCTGTTTGTTCTTCCTCTTTCTACCATCAATAAAAAGACATTATATTCATGTCTTTCACGATACTAATGAAGTATTTGGTTTCCTCCTCACTCCAAAAGTGTGGTGCTGTGCTGCCGCGTCTGGATTTCCCCATACTTGTTTACCTCTGCTTCTGTGGTGTCCGGTGGGCTGCGCGCACCACATACAAGTAGTTGCTGTACTCAAAAGACCAAGATTCCTTGCGGATAGGACATGCACAGAACACAAAATAACGTTCCTTTCTATGGGATATTCCGATGCGCGTTTATATGACCTGATATTCGGGTTTTTAAAACTGGAATAATGAGCATATTCGGGTTTTTGTGGGTGTTTACATGACCGTGCACAACCGGGTTATTGCTAATATTCCGGTTATGAAAGGGTTATTGGCTGCATGTAAACATAGTAAATGAAGTACTGTAGCTGTGGTAACAAAAACCTTCAAACACCGTAAAATGCTCTTTTATATAATCTCCTTCGTGTTTACAGGAACATGGGATCAAAACTAAATCACCACATCTTACAAATAAATACATATATACATAGAATTAATGAACTGATCTAAAAATACCTACAGTATATTCACTCATTTTCTATCCCCACTTATTACAGTCAAAGTCACGGGGGGCTGGAGCCGACCCCAGCAGTCACAGGGCATGAGGTGGGCTCCACCCTGACCCAAGCACCTCCGTTACAGGGCCACATATAGACAGACAAACTCACTCATCACGCATGTCTTTGGAAGTGGAAACCGGAGCACTCTGAGGGAACCCAAGCGAACACGGGGAAAACACGCAAACCGCACACAGAAAGTACCCATGGCGGAGTGAGGCAGCAAGTGCTGCCCAAATAAAGTAAGATTTTGGAGAACATCTGTGTTAAAGTTTGTTTGAACTGTACCTGTTTGGTGGAGAAAGTAACGTGCTGAAGCTCAGTCTCCTCGTTGTCAAGTAAAACATGTTCGATTGTATTTTATCTTGCGCAGTGTGACGGGATGAAGGTGCCGATTTTCTCAGTGGTGGTTCAGAGTGTTTCTGGAAATCACACCAATTTCTTCAAATTAACACCGTAATACTTCATTGATGATGAAATGCCACACACAGCGCCGTAAATGACACTGCGGAAAAACAAAAACAATGGCTGCCCGTGGAAACCTCAGGAGAAGCTGACACGGCATGAAATGAGAGCAAATTGAAAAGGTGTGTGAATGTGAGCAGTTTTGTTTGAGGAAGGACAGACGCAGAGGGAAGCACACAGGCTGCTGCTGCCTCTGCACCACTGCCTCGTCCCTCCCCAGCGATACACGCCAAAGATATTGGCTTCATTTCAACCTCAGCACTTTCGCTGCACCGTCTGAGGTGCGCCACGCATCAGTGTATCAACGTGCCGCTGTGCTCGCCACTCTCCATGGCGACGACCTGCACTGCTCGCAACGCTGCTGTGATGGAGGCTATGAGAAAAGTGCACCCCCTCCCCGCCCAGGAGAGCAGGTTAAAGGTCATCTGATTGAATCCCCCACGATGTGACGTGGGCACAGCTGCTCCAGATCCTCCTGTAGAGACCAGTCCCTCTGCAAAACATTTCCTCTCACAGTTTGAAAAGAAAGGCACTGGATCCACTTCCACTGACCCCCCCCCCCCCCGCGCCCCCAAAAAACTACACCAACAGAGGGAGTCAGAATGGCTTTAGTTTGTCACTTTTAAACAGCCAGATTTTTTTATTTTTTTTAATGAAGAAGAAGAAACAGAAAGGAACAGGAGGAAGGACAAACCTCACTGGCTGGAGGTGCTCGGTGCCCCGAATGTTACCGAAGCACAAGAACCGGAGAACGCGGTGAAACTCACAATGTGCCAGTTTGGTGCATTTTTACAACATATATCACTATCATCATTTGAGCATTTTTCCATGTATTCAAACTTGTTTGACACACAAATATCAGCCTTTGACCTTTCTGCTTTACAGTACGAGTTCTTATGAAATTTGGAAAAAATAAATATATGCTTGAAAACCAGGGTTGGGTAGGATTACTTTGAAATGTAATCCAAAAGTAACCAGATTACAAGTAATCCAAATGTATGTACATACATACATGTAATACACATGTATTATTTCAAAGTAATCCTACCCAACCTTGTTGAAAACATAGAGACTAAACAGAGACGTCCCTACAGGTCTTTTTCTCAGCTTCATTTGTTTCTAGCAGAGGGAATAAAAAAGTCCCCATGAGGTGGAATAATAAATGAATAAGTTACCTGATGTAGTTGATTCTGAGTGCTGCAGCAGGTGTTTTGTTTATGCCCATGAATTTCAGTTTCAGAAGTTTGTGGAAAACAGGGTATCTGGTGATGGAGGGTTTGTCTGTAAGTCAGTAACTTTTATTCATATAGCACATTTATGAACAAAATGCTTAACAACAAAAAGTAAAATGAACAAAAGGCCTCCAGATCCAAACACACCCTACAAACATACAAAGACACCATCACAGCCCGTCCTGAGTTCCAGAAATCAACAGCTAATTGGATACATGACCAAAAAAAAAAAAAAGTTTTAAGCTTTGATTTAAAAACAGTCTGTCTGATGTGACCCGGGAAAGTGTTCCAAAGTCTTAAAGCAAAGACAACAAAGGCACGCTCCACTTTGTGTGCAAGCTTAGACCGTGGTACGGCCAAAAGTGACCGAGAGGCAGAAATCAAACATCTCGATGGGAGACATAACATAGAATATAAAATAATTACTGTTCTTTTATATTAGATCCCATTCCACACTGGAATCCTGGACATACGCCAGCAAGGAACCAAGACAGTTCCATAGTGGGGTGGGTGTAGTGCATGCTCCAACACCTGGCAACGTTTTCATGAAGTATCTACAAATTCATGTCATTGTGCTTTAAATCATTTTGTTTAAAAAAAAAATCCAACAAAGTTGAAAATTGATGAATGTACAAATAAACTGCTACTAGTATTTCTTTGGGGCTTCTAGTCGTGTTTTAAAACCTGCCTTAAGCCCCTCTCACACACACGGCAGGTTTGTGGCATTAAGGGGTGTGTGTAGCCCTCACAGCCAACTCTACTACAAACATGTCATACAATAGCACATGTTTGACGCCACTCACCGGAGTCATGTTCAAAGTACTACTGTATTACTAAGTACGATTGTACTAAGTACTATTGCTCCCGTTGCGTAGTGAGTGCCTTGTACCCTCACATCGGGGTGAATGTGAGGCATTATTGTAAAGCGCTTTGAGAGTCTGATGCAGATGGAAAAGTGCTATATAAATGCAGTCCATTTACCATTTACTCACCACTCAGCTTGACTCATCATGTGATTGCTGCTGACACACCACACACATGCAATTTGTGTGAGAGAGGCTATAATCATGCATGTGAAAAAGAAGCATGTGATAACATCTGCTCAGCCTTTTTTATGTAATTTTTTAACAAAATTAATGAATAAAGCCACTTTTGCTTGTGTAACTCCCAGTACTGAGATCTTTAATAAACTCCCCAAACATGTGACCACAAACAAATGATCATTGTCACTTCATATTCATTCCTGGGCATCCAGTATGGTGGGACAGCACCCTGCTGTTCTGAGATTCCCTTACAAATCCCAGATGTACGGAGCGTTGACCCTGCATGGCACAGCCAGTGCCCCAAGAATGCCAGGCTCTTATTAACACTGACAAAACGCAGTCAGGACCAGGCTGCCAAGGTGCCGTGGGATCTGAGCACCAGAAAGGCGTCCTTGTTTGTAGCATCACGGTGAGAAAACAGCCACATGGTCTCCATCTGGAGGGGTCAAGGAGGGCAGCACTAAAAGGTCAAGCGTAAGTCAAATAAATAATATTTAATAACAAACAACGAGTAAGGAAAAAAAAACATTAAAAATCCAACTAGACCATCCGCGTCATCTGCCATGAGGACCCCTAGAACCAATGGGTGCATTTTCAATGGTCACCTGTGACATACGCTTCATCTGCCACAAGGACATGGTCACTGCAGCATCACTTCCAGTTTGCTTCCGTGTCAGATCAGTGTCTGCCTCATCCACCTTAAGGACCCTTAGAACCAAAGATCACATGTTGTCATCTAAAGTAGCGTTGGGGAACAGCTGATTTGGCTGCTGCCAAAAAAAATGTCACTCAATGTCACTTCTGGTTTGCTTCTGCATCAGATCAGTCGCCAGCGTTACTAAGCATGTTGCTTAAACCTCACAGATGGAGTGCCTGGATGTGTGACTGAGTGAATAGATCGAAAGTGCATCTTGGATTTCAAAGTAAGTAGTGGGTAGTGCCCGAACTATTTAAATTTAAGCAAAAACAACCAAAATACGCAGGAGACCTATTGGTGCTGTGACATGTAAATGGTAAATGGACTGTATTTATATTGCGCTTTTCCATCTGGTTCAGACGCTCAAAGTGCTTTACATTAATGCCTCACATTCACCCCGATGTGAGGGTGTTGCCATAAAGGCGCCCACTACACACCGGGAGCAACTAGGGGATTAAGGACCTTGCCCAAGGGCCCTTAGTGATTTTCCGGTCAGGCTGGGAATTGAAGCGAGGATCTTCTGGTCTCAAGCCCAACACCTTAACCACTAGACCATCACCTCCCCTACATGTTTTGTTTTTATATGCTGTGTTAACTTCATTGCCTGTGTGTTTTATATGCCTAAAACGGTGGGGGGTCAAGGGGGCCCTGGTTGGGGCTGAAAGGTTTTAGCCATGCTAATGCTTCCCAGAACCATTTTACTGAAAACAAAAGTGTAAAGGACTTAAAGGACATGGTGAGATGGTGAGGAGCTTCACTCATTAATGTTGGTGAAATAAACATGTTATTTACTGTTGTTGTAAATTAATAAATCTATTGCTCTTGAGAATACAGAAGTTTCTGTCCTTGATATTCTACTTAGCAATGATATTTTCATGAATACCTTTAATAAACCCACATGTACGAGGTCTATTAGAAAAGTATCCGACCTTATTATTTTTTTCAAAAACCATATGGATTTGAATCACGTGTGATTACATCAGACATGCTTGAACCCTCGTGGGCATGCGAGAGTTTTTTCACGCCTGTCGGTTACGTCATTCGCCTGTGGGCAGTCTTTGAGTGAGGAGTGGCTCACCCTCTCGTCGATTTTTTCATTGTTTAGGAATGGCTCAGAGACTGCTGCTTTGTTTGATCAAAATTTTTTCAAAACTGTAAGGCACAACTGAGTGGACACCATTCGATAAATTCAGCTGATGAGAGATTTTGGTCTGGTAGTGTCGCCGTAAGGACAACGGCGATCTGCGCTTCGAGGCGGTAGCGTCTCGCCGTTTCAAGTTGAAAACTTCCACATTTCAGGCTCTGTTGATCCAGTAAGTCATCAGAGAACAGAGAACTTTCAGAAGAAGTCAGCATGAGGAGTTTATTCGGACATTCCATTGTTAACGGACATTTTGTAATGAAAGAACGTGCGGGCAGAGTCGCATGTCGGGCCGGACCCGATCGCGGGGGGTCGTGACAGGAAAAATACCTCCGTTGGAAACCTTGACGGGCAAGATGGAACATGCCCAAGCTGTTAAACAATTTCTCAGTTACTCACTTGTTGAAAGCCATCAAAAGCCGCGCGAATTTTACAAATGGTTTTCAACACGGAGGTGTTTGTCCTGTCGCGGTGCACACAGATTCGCCGAGTCGTCACGGAAACGACTCGGCGAATTTGCGCGCACGTCTTTCATTAAAAAATGTCCTTAAACAGTGGAATGTCCGTATAAAGTCCTCATGCCGGCCTCTTCTGAATCTTCTCTGTTCTCTCACGATGTCCTGGGTGAATTAAGCCTTAAATTAGGATGTTTTCAGGTCGAAACATGCCGACGACGGTGCCTGGAAGTGCTGCGCGACGTCCTGCTCTGTGGGAAGTCCTTACAGCGACAGAAACACCCCATAATCTCTCATCAGCCGTTAAACTTTTCACCGAAAACCAGCTTAATTTCTCGAATAGTGTCCACTCGGATATTCCTCACAGGTCCAGAAAAAATTTTGATAAAGCAACGTGCACCGTCTCGAGCAGCGTGTGAAACAAAGGAATTCAGCCGAGAGGGCGGGACCACATCTCACTCAAGGCCTGCCCACAGGGAAATGACGTCACTGACACGCGTGAAAAAACTCACGCATGCGCACGAGGGCTCAAGCATGATTGGTGTAATCGCACGTCATTCAAATCCATATAGTTAAAAAAAAATAAAAGGGTCGATTTATTATCTAATAGACCTCGTATGTACCATTAAAGCCCACAACAGTTTATCATGAACAAATCATGTGTGTCTATTAAATGTACCTTCATCTCAAGCAGTTTTGAACTGTGGTGTATCACATACAATAGACACCATATGTTTACATCAACCATCGTCGATGTTCGGTCCGAGGCTTTGCCTTAGTTATATTAACGTGATATGTTTTTAGAACAAACATGAGCTTCAGTATACTCTATTGGATTGTTGCCTTACTTTTTTGCCTGCTGGCACACCTTGCTGGAAATGACACGCAGCGTTCTGCTCGCCTCATTCTCTGTTTTGACAGCAGATCTCTCTTCAGTCATGAATGTTACACACACACAAGTCATGGCGGTGCAACTTAAAAATAATCATGCCATGCCATTGTGCAGCAGTTGTGGGGCATCGGTATGTAGGCATGACTCTTCTTACCCACGAAGAAGGAAAAACAAAGCATGCGTTTTATCACGTGCCACAAATCCTCGTCATGCCTTCATTCACACCCATGTTGAACGTCCCGTCAAAAAATATTGGCAAATGTTGTAATTATGCGGCGAGTATCTGCCTTACATGGCTGGAGGCTAGAGCGGTCCCGGGCCTGATATTTCAGCTTTATCATATTTTAGTTTTATTTGAGGATGGTGGCAGCGCCGTGCCTCCAGTCAGCCATAATTGAAATGAAAGAAGGAAGATGTAGAAGCTGCGTGCCCCACTCCTTGTAATCAAGCCCTTAGTCCTGTGTGCTTTGCCATTTTTCAAAGTGAAATATCCTCACAATCTTTACAGAAATATGCAGCCAGTCCTCTTCATGTCTTAGCCTGTGGGTAATTAGGCACCAGAAAATGTACTTCTTGTGTGCAGCAGAGACGTCGATTAAGAAGGCTCAGGCCACAAACTCAGAGTTGGATGCTGCAAGTCCGAAGATGCATCTGATTAACTCTGAGATTATCTACATAACAGCATAAGGCCGGTTGGTAACTAAATTATTATTCTTTCTGTACCAGGCGTGATGTGAGAATGCTATCAATTTTCCACAGACATCGTGTGGGTTCTATATGAGAGTGGAGGCGAACAGTGAAACAAGCCGGGGGACTGATGGAAAAGTTGATGTATGATCCCTCGTGGCTGAGCCTGTTTGAAGCGTGGAGCTGGGCAGGTGATTCGGAGGCGTCAGCTCTTTAAACAGTGTAATGAGCCAGAGAGGTCCCCCCCATCCTCGATACTCCACCTTTCTCCGGTCTGAGTGGATTCTCTCCGCCACCAACCACCAACCAAAGCTGGGTAGGAATTCAGAATGATCACTAGTCCAGATTCTATA
Organism: Thalassophryne amazonica; assembly: GCF_902500255.1. Classification (NCBI taxonomy): domain Eukaryota; kingdom Metazoa; phylum Chordata; class Actinopteri; order Batrachoidiformes; family Batrachoididae; genus Thalassophryne; species Thalassophryne amazonica. The sequence goes on along the minus strand of NC_047118.1, from coordinate 29,004,174 downwards.
ACCACCAACTATAGATTTAAAAGACCACATTAAAAATATGGGTGAGTAAAACGATTCACAAAGCGTGGGCCTCAACCTCCTTAGTAGGCCACAATGATGCTGCAGTTGTTTTGCAGACCTCAGTAGTCCTACAGGTAGTCAATGAGAATTCATAAAAAAAAAAAGCCTTTGACTTCAATTCACTCACTCATCTTCAACCACTTCCTCCAGTTAAGGGTCACAGGGGGGCTGCAGTCTATTCCAGCAGTCATAGCGCGTGAGGTGTATAGGACGCCAGTCTGTCGCAGGAACACATTAAGACAAACAAACACATTCACAATTTAAAGTTTCCAGTCCATCTAACCTGCATGTCTTTGGATGTGGGAGGAAGCCAAAGCACCTGGAGGAAACCCACACAAACATGGAGAGAACACGCAAGCTCCACACAGAAAGGCCCCAGGTGGGAACTGAACCCATGACCTTCTTGCCATGAGGCAACGGTGCTAACCACTAATCCACCAAGCTGCCCTGACTTTCAATTTTCTAATAACATTTAAAATGACCAAATGATGATTATTAATATTAATATTAGTAAAAATAATGCTATTGTTATTTTTTTCACCCACTTGGTGGCAGACGTGTTGAAGATGGTTGATGGTTGATTATTTTATATTTTAATGATTTTGTCCTTGTTTCATGTTCTTTTATGTTTGAGTCATGATGAAATTATTTATTGCTGTTATTGCTGTTTTTTATTTATTTTTTTTTTCACCTCAAAAAGCTCTCAGGGACAGATTTACCAAAAACCCACCCACTCATCTGCATATTTCCACTACAAGCCCGATGCTGTTACCAGCACAGGGAATGAACACTTTTTGGAAACCTACTGGAACATGATCATTTTGTGATGATGACCCCCTACTGAACGGGTGTCCACATAAATCTGCTGCCATTCTGCCTCCTTTCTGGCCTGAACTGATATTTCAGTGGTTTACAGTGGAGAACAATACATCAGGGGTTATGTCCTCCCAAATCCTTTTCAACAGGAGTGACATCATTACATTAAGTAAAGAGGCCATTTCACAGTGTATTTATTGATGAAGTAAATTACTCTGAAGGCTGCTTAATGCTTCTGCATAGGTACACATAAACGGGCAGGAACCACGTAGACAGAGAATTATGGGTAAGGAGAGGAAGCAAAGGCTTGCACCCACTAAATAAAGGGAGATATTGCTTGATTGAAATGACTAAATTCCAAATTCATCACCACATTCAGCACGTAACACACCATTTACTCTGATAAATGTTAATTTTGCTTTTATTTATCCACACGGCACTTTGCAAATTTGCCTCAAACTTTTTCAGATAGGTCAGGGAGGGAGCCGCCATCACCGCCTCCACCAGACCTGGATGACAACCACCCACACAGACAATCAGTCTGCCCCACCTCTCCAAAGTATTCATCAGCTCATCTGTCTGCACGGCGCCCCCTGGACATCTCCAGCTGCTGCGCTCATCAACACTGTCATGAATCAAGCCGACTGTGATTCTCCAAAATCTTTAGTCTTAAATTTGAAAATGAAGTCCGACACATTTTTAAAGAATGAAAAGCTAATACTTACCTAAAAACTGTAAGAAATCTAAATAATTTAAATGACACTTTTTCCACATTTTGTTATGTTACAGCATTGTTGCAAAATGAAGTAAATTGTTTGTTTTTTTTTCCCATCAAAATTCACTCATGCACAACACCACATAATGACAACATGAAAAAAGGTTTTTTGAAATTTTTGCAAATTTATTAAAAATAAAAAACTTAGAAATCACATGTCCATAAGTATTCACAGCTTCTGTGCAATACTTGCTGCAACTTTGGCAGCAATTTCAGCCTCAAGTATTCTTGAATATGATGTCACAAGCTTGGTGCACCTATCTTTGTACCGCTTGGTCCATTCCTCTTTGCAGCACCTCCCAAGCTCCACCAGGTTGGATGGGAAGCGTTTTTAGGTCAGATTCAGGTCTGGGCTCTGACTGGGCCACTCAAGGACAATCACAGAGTTGTCCTGAAGTCACTCCTTTGATATCTTGGCTGTGTGCTTAGGGTCATTGTCCTGGTGAAAGATGAACCGTCGCCCCAGTCTGAGGTGAAGAGCGCTCTGGAGCAGGTTTTCATCCAGGATGTCTCTGTACATTGCTGCATTCATCTTTCCCTCAATCCTGACTAGTCTCTCAGGTCCTGCTGCTGAAAAACATCCCCACAGCATGATGCTGCCACCACCATGCTTCACTGTAGGGTTGGTGCTTGGTTTCCTCCAAACATGACGCCAAAGAGTTCAATCTTTGTCTCACCAGACCAGAGAATTTTGTTTCTCATATTATATATATATATATTTGCAAAAAACAAACAAACAAACAAACAAAAAAAAAACAAAACAAACAAAAAAACAACTTTTTTCATGTTGTCATTATGGGGTATTGGGTGTAAGAAATGTTTTTTTGAGAAAAATCAATTAATTTAATTCATTTTGGAGTTAGGCTGTAACATAAAATGTGGAAAAAGTGAAGTGCTGTGAATTATTTCTGAATGCTGTGTCTATATATATGTATACTTGTTAAACAGTTGCCTTTATCACTTCTTTAAAGCTAAAGTGGAGACGATTTCATGCCATCTGGTGGATGTGTTGCATACTGCAGTTAAATGCCATTGTCTGTTCAGATTTTTTTTTCCCCTTCATATTCTTTATTTATGGGAATTTATGATCCCTCACCTTCTCTTGTGATAAGAAATATGAATGATTTTCAATTTTAAAAAAATGTGGATAATAAAACTTGTTAACGAGCTGTTTTTTGTTTGTTTGTTTGTTTGTTTGTTTTTGTTTTTTACTGGAGCAACAACTGATTCCTGTTTTGTTTGTTGTGTTTTTTTTTTCCTTCAGTCTGTGAGCCGTACTGTAAAACATGGAGGATGGAGTAAGTACTATACGTATGCCCCCTTTTTGAGCGACTGCATCAACATGGTGGCCTCCATGAGTGGATCTGAGCTCATCAAAGTCAACACTGTAGGATGCAGAGGCTAAAAAATTAAAAAGTTATTTGGGTATGATGTTCGGAAAAGGTGAAGATGCTGAGAAAATGTTGTGTTCACATCAAAATCGGTTCTAAAACATTTGAAACATGACTGTTCCTGAAATGTGGAGGACGTGTTGTTTGCACTGCGTCACGTGGCCGCTTTGTTTCTGGGAGAAGCATCATGAGAATAAAAGCCTGTAAGTACCTGTGAAGTCCTCTGTTTCCCGTGTGCAGTGCTGCTCTGATTTCCGGATGCTTCTGTGCTTTTTGTTTTTTGTGTTTTTTTTTTTTTTAATGTACAATGAGTGCGTCCCACAGTACCACACTGCAGGTGTAGACAGCAAATGTTCTTCATAATGATGGATCCTGTGAGAATCACTGCAACCACCCCCCGCAGCTGTGCAGAGCTTTTTAGCATCTTTTAGCTTCTAGTTTTGGTTTTATGGCACATTTACGACTCCTCATCTTTCAAACTGAGCTTCTATCACTCCAGGACTGATTTCCACGAACAAGCCCACATTACGTGACATGGCCAGTAGAAACGGCTAAAAAAGCCAAAGTCAGCAGAGATGTGGCACTGCCAGGTGTCAGGTGGCAGAAGACCTCAGATGACTTACTTGTTTTAGTCTCTGCTAGAAAAGTAAATATGCAAATGTGTGTCATAATTAAAGGCAATTGTTTTCCACAGGTGTGCAGATTTTTAGTTATTTTTGAGTTCTTTTGCCCCCTAGTGGCAACCAGCAAATTAAATATCTGCCATTAAATATTTAGTTTTAAACATGCAGTGGAACACAACTGAAATGTTAAACATGACTTGCATTTGCGTGTGTGTGTGTGTGTGTGTGTGTGTGTGTGTGTGTGTGTGTGTGTGTGTGTGTGTGTGTGTGTGTGTGTGTGTGTGTGTTTTCTCATGCATTTGCCAGATCAGGATTATATATATCAGTAGTGAAACAATATTCTGCAGATATTGTGATATTGATTTCACATCACCGAGCCGCTCTCTGTCCCCTCTTTCAGCAGCATGCTCCATTTCACACAGGGTCACGCTGCACGTGTCTCCTGCACACAGCAAAAGAGCAGCGCAAACTCCACGTTCACACAACCAAGCTACTTCAACGGGTACATGCACACGAGGACACACTGCAAATACTGCATTCACTTAAAGAATTTATGAAACATGTCCTGGCGCCAAACATCGTGTAGGTCTGCAGGCACTTTGTTTATTTTTCTTTTTTTGTGATTCCTGACATCACACAGCTGCTGCAGCACACACACACACACACACACACACACACACACACACACACACACACACACACACACACACACACACACACACACACACACAGGGGGAATAAGGGGCAAGAATCCACATGAGGGGGAACGAGGGGCAAAGAGCCATGTGGGGGGGGAACAAGGGGCAAAGAGCCACATGGGGGAACAAGGGGCAAAGAGCCACATGGGGGAACAAGGGGCAAGAATCCACATGAGAGGGAACGAGGGGCAAACAGCCACATGGGGGAGAACAAGGGGCAAAGAGCCACATGGGGGGGAACAAGGGGCAAGAATCCACATGAGAGGGAACAAGGGGCAAAGAGCCACATGGGGGAGAACAAGGGGCAAAGAGCCAGATAGGGGGAACAAGGGGCAAGAATTTACATGAGGGGGAACGAGGGGCAAAGAGCCACATGGGGGGAACAAGGGGCAAAGAACCACATGGGGGGAACAAGGGGCAAAGATCCACATGGGAGGGAACAAGGGGCAAGAATCCACATGAGGGGGAACGAGGGGCAAAGAGCCACATGGGGGAGAACAAGGGGCAAAGAGCCACATGTGGGAGAACAAGGGGCAAAGAGCCACATGGGGGAACAAGGGGCAAGAATCCACATGAGGGGGAACGAGGGGCAAACAGCCACATGTGGGAGAACAAGGGGCAAAGAGCCACATGGGGGGGAACAAGGGGCAAGAATCCACATGAGAGGGAACAAGGGGCAAAGAGCCACATGGGGGAGAACAAAGGGCAAAGAGCCAGATAGGGGAAACAAGGGGCAAGAATCCACATGAGGGGGAACAAGGGGCAAAGAGCCACATGGGGGGGAACGAGGGGCAAAGAACCACATGGGGGGAACAAGGGGCAAAGATCCACATGGGAGGGAACAAGGGGCAAGAATCCACATGAGGGGGAACGAGGGGCAAAGAGCCACATGGGGGAGAACAAGGGGCAAAGAGCCACATGGGGGGAACAAGAGGCAAAGAGCCACATGGGGGGGAACAAGGGGCAAGAATCCACATGAGGGGGAATGAGGGGCAAAGAGCCACGTGGGGGGGAACAAGGGGCAAGAATCTACATGAGGGGGAATGAGGGGCAAAGAGCCACATGGGGGAGAACAAGGGGCAAAGAGCCACGTGGGCTGATTGAGGGGCAAAGAGCCACATGGGGCGAACAAGGTGCAAATAGCCACATGGGGAGAATGAGGGGCAATAATCCACATGAGGGGGAACGAGGGGCAAAGAGCCACATGAGGGGCAACGAGCCACATGGGGGGAACGAGGGGCAAAGAGCCACATGGGGGAGAACAAGGGGCAAAGAGCCACATGGGGGGAACAAGGGGCAAGAATCCACATGAGGGGGAACAAGGGGCAAAAAGCCACATGGGTGGAATGAGGGGCAAAGAGCCACATGGGGGGAACGAGGGGCAAAGAGCCACATGGGGGGAACGAGGGGCAAAGAGCCACATGGGGGGAACCAGGGGCAAAGAGCCACATGGGGGGAACAAGGGGCAAGAATCCACATGAGGGGGGACGAGGGGCAAAGAGCCACATGGGGAAATGAGGCGCAAAGAGCCACATGGGGGGGGACTAGGAGCAAAGAGTCACATTGGGGGGAACGAGGGGCGAGGAGCCTCCTATGCAGCTTTCATTGCAGCTGATAATATATAAATGCATGCACACATGGATGCTGCTCGTAAATGAATAAACACATACATCAGTTTCAAAATCCAACACATTTGAATTTCAAATGCAACAGCACTTTTTCCCCCTTTTATGATGAGTCTCATTTCTCTTGTGGAGTTATAAAATGAGAGAAAAAAATTACAGGCGATGGAACAAACAAATGCTGTGAAGAATTTGAGATTATGGATTTGGATGGCACGCTCCCATCTAAATCAAAGCCGTGTTGGGGGGGGAGAGCACAGGGCTTGTTGCCACTGACAATTTCAATGTTTCCCGACTCCCCCCTCCCTTGTTTTTTCTCAGCGACAGGCCTGAATTGAGAAGCAGGGTGGAACAGGGCGTGAGCTCCTGGCAGAGGCTGAATTAAATAGTCACACTCCCTCTTTCTTTCCCTCTTTCCTTCTCTCTCTCTCTCATGCACTTTCTCTTTTTTTTCTGTGGCGTTTAAAATCAATTCATTCAGTGGACTGCTGACACAGCCCGGCCCAGAGAGCCCAGGATTTATGGCTCCCTCTAATGGGCATGCTCTGAAGCAAAGCCCTGCCGTCAGCACAATCCTGCCAGCCACTTGTCCGCCCGCTCCCTCGCTCCATCTCACATTTAAAGACGCAGGCACCCCTCCTCTTCCTGCTCCTCCTCACCACCCCTACTGGCACGATGGAAGAGCTAAAGTGCTGATGGGGACACATGCAGGGGTTCAAAATGGTACAAATCACAGTTCGGGTCGCCACCTGTCCCTTAAAATACAGAATTGTCCTTTATTTAACCATTAATTGTTGCGTCCTGTATTGTTCCCCTATTGCTCTGTATTTTCACAAATGTCCCTCACACACTCATCAAAACTTAATAATGAACAAAATGAAAGTACCGAGGACCCAGTGGGAGGTCAAGTACCACATCCAAAGAAACAAAAATGTTTGCAAATGTACAGACTAATGTACAGATGTAATGACTAAATGCTTTTTTCAGAATTAAATATACCACTCCTTGGGTGGTGGTAGTGGCCCTGAGGAGCCGCGGTGGGCGTCCTTTATTTTCATTTTTGAAAGGTGGCAACCCTAATCACAGTCCATCTGGATTTTGAATCCATTTTAAAGCTGTGGACTCACATTTGTTCTTAATGTTGTGTTATTACAATGACTAAAAATAAAAAAAATAATTAATTAATTTATCTATGGAATTAATTCACTGGCTTTTGTGCTCGGACGAGTGCCACTGTATATAACACCTCTGTAACCACGAGCTTCATGAGGTTTTTATGAATTCATATATTCATAACTGACTCGAATATCACAATATTCTGAAACAATTTATGGTCCAAGTAAAAAAAAAGTGATTAAAAACACGAGCCGATGAACTGAGCTGGAGTTAAAAAAGGATAATGGCCTGAATTGTGATGAAAACATGAAGCCCCTCCTCCGCCGACCATCGCAGCTCTTGATGTTAGGGTCTGTCTGAGTGACTGCATGTACGCCTGCGACGCCGTGTTTCCTCAATTTCCTCAATCTGCAAACAAATACAAACCTTCAGCCCTGCAGCTGCTAATGTGCATCCTTCTCCATATTCCTGCTCCGCTCCACAGGCTGCAGAGGCATTACGGGGCCCAGAATTAGCCTCCCATTACAGCCAGGCTCCAGATCCCACTAAAGTTAACCATAACTGACCATTTGGCACGGCTTCATTAGAAAGCTGTGCATGTAAAATCAAGATGTGGGCTCTGGCCATCACATTCAATCTGAAAGTACAATCCCCGCCTGGGCCAGATCCTCCGTCTTTAAGTTCAGCCTGCTCCTCGTTCCATAAAATATGATCTGATTAAAACAGATCACACACCTTGTTAGCAGAGCGTTTCATATTTGATGCCACAGTGTTTTAAGACGGCTGATCCCCTCCGTGATTCAAAGCGACTGTAGCCTTGTTCTTTGGCTTATTTGTGTAATATGTTCTGCTACATCAGAAGTCTTCTAAGCCAACATGCTCCCCTGCAGCGGAGCCAAAGATCAATACCCACACCTGTAAAAATAAATCAGCAGGGTTTTCTCCTTCATAGGAATCACTACCACGATAATCAGCCACGCCATAACATTTCTACCACGTGGGTGGAAAAATCCAACATGGGAATCTGATTTCATGTTGCAACCTGTTGGGAGAGCTGTCATTATCCAATCACCACAGTCTGCAAAAGAACTCACCCTACTCTCCGATGGCTCGATGAGTCTTTGTGGATGAATGAATTCAATTATAATCTCCACTTCATAATCTGACTGATGAGAGGGTGTTTCTGTTTACACATTTACACTTTGGTTAAAAAAAAAAAAAAAGACAGATAGATAGATAGATAGATAGATAGATAGATAGATAGATAGATAGATAGATAGATAGATAGATAGATAGATAGATAGATAGATAGATAGATAGATAGATAGATAGATAGATAGATAGATAGATAGATAGATAGATAGATAGATAGATAGATAGATAGATAGATAATTATGGGCATAGTCAATTTGAATGACAGCTGTTGAATAACAGCCAATGAGTGCAAAGCCCAACTAGCTAAAGCTGCTAGCAATGGTGGCTAGTCACAAAGAACTGACCATTTGTCATTTCTGAGCATTTTATTATGAATAACTGAGATAATGTGAAGACATCTAAGAAGTCTGTGCTCCATATCACTGAGTAAAATTTCCTTATTATTTATTTTGTAGATTAGCATTAATTAGCAGGTATTGACATCTTGGTGAGGTTATTGCCATAATTACTCCACAGTCACTGAAGCAAAGTGCAGGTTATATTTTTAATACATGAACCCAATCCACCTGTTCCAAAAAGCACATCCCAAACATGTCAAGCAAACATGTGAATCAAAGTTAGCCTCTGAGCTTTAGTTTGTTGGGAAATGTTTGAGTGGCATTTGCACCCCCCCCGAGGTCATGCTGGTCTTACCCATACTCCACGTTTTTGGCCATATTTGGGCACTTCCAAGATGGTGACATCCAGAGCCATCATATGTTACCTTTTCAGAAAGCCTGTTGGTGGCATCACGGCGGGTCGGTCCAGCGTATGTGCCGGCTAAACCTTCCACTGTGCTCGTGTGGGAATAACACTGGGTCACATGGCACAAAAAGGAAAATAACACTCCTTCATTTAGCGTGTGGCGCCAGTATAAGAGGGGAAAATGTAATGGCATGCTTGAGGAATGTAATTATCATTTAGTAAGTCCATGAGCTGTGTTTGACAGGAGCTGAACTGCGTGAAAAACTCATTTTCATTTTTCATATTATATCGTGATTGTATAAACATCCTTAACCAGTGGCCACAGCAGCAGCAAATTATTGCAAATTATCCCCATATTGCTAGTTTTTACCAGAGCCAAATGAACAAGCACTAGAATGGCAGCGTTTGTGCCGTAAATCAGCCGCACGCTGCACCTGGTGAAAAACAGCTGATGCAATTTGATTAAAGTGACATTAGAATGTTTTGATGAGCTCTTTGTTTTCATTTCTTTGTGGTTTATGCTCCTTTTCACTTCTTCATTCCATTCTACACCCACCGCTTCCAATGGGCGGTGACGGGGGAGACATAACACCCACCAGCTATAAGTTGGGGTGCAGGAGGTCCGTCCCTGGCAAGTCGCAACGGTGATCACAGCAATAATATAGAACTATAATCAAGCAATTAGACTAATGGAAAACATTCCTATTTCTCCCAGTATGCTGCAGCACGACGCACCGTGTGCCCCACGGCCCTCCCCACACAGATAACACTGGAGATGTGAAGTGAAGAGGAAGTAATGGCAGAGGCCCATTGATCCTCGCTGCCACCTGCTATATGGCTCCGCAAGGACAGGCGGTGAGGCAGAGGGCGGCATCTGGGGAAAGATCACGTCAGCTCCTCAGCTCTCAGGCATATGGATAAGAGTCTTTCTCTAGTCTTCCGCTACTTAACCATCCCACATTAGCACAATACAGCCGGACAGGGAGAATAAGGGCCGCTCGCCTCGTCTTTATTACAGGACGGGCACATTGGCACTGGGTGAGCGTGAAGCCGTTCTCTGTTTTAAAGGTGGTCGGGTGAGAAAAGGGTCACTCCGAGCGCCGCTGTGCCAAACCACAACCATCAACGTGAGTCTGAGTTTAAAGAAACCGGAGTTCAGAGCAGAAAAGAGCAAACATCCACCAACAACAAGAACCCAAATCCTCAAAATGTTTCTACCTTCAGTCACTTCAGGGTTGAAACGTCAGCTGCCAAGCAGTAAGTGTTTGAATTAAAGATACATTTAATTAAAGACGTGCGTGGAAGCTGACTCGGGTTTGGTGTTTGGTTTGACTAAGTGTCGCTGTGTAGGATGAGTCCTGAACCTGAAATGTTTCTTGGAGAAGTAAACGGAGCGAAACGTAGTGTGAGCAGAACCATAAATAAATGAGAGGTGGACTTTTCTTGTTTGTTTGTTTCCAAACTGTCTGCTCCTGTCAATGGGTGTAAAACTAAAGCTCAACATATCTTCAGCCAATCATCAAAGAACGTACATCCAAACGACATAATTTTATATGTACGCATTATGTGATAATCGCTAATTGATCATTAGTGATTTATTTGAATGAGAGAGCTACGAGAAAATGATCATTTCATAATTATATATGTAAGTAATTTTTTTTTTTTTGGCTTAAGTTCTCAAAGATGATTGATGGTTTGCAGCAGGTGGTACTGCATTGAATTAAGTCATGGCTGTGTGTGTGTGTGTGGCTGTGTGTGTGTGTGTGTGTGTGTGCACGCACACAAACAACTGCATGTGCATTTCACATGAAATATACTGAATCCAATTACATTCAAACATTCATCGGGAGCTACATGTGCAGACTCCAGCGCCACCTACCCAAGAGCGTACCCGAGTGGCACAAAATATTCTAATTAGTTATGTAATGATGACATGATTCCATTTTTTAAAATACAGTCAGCAGTTGAACAATGATGCAGTTTTTGTAACTGTGGTGTTATGTAAAAAAATGAAACATCAAGATGGACATGTTGTAGATTTTTAGCTTTAATTTGGGGGTTTAAAAAGTTATTACAAAAACCATTTCGGAATTACATACAACAAAATTTGTCATCTGCATCTAAACATTCTAATTACAGCTGGTGACCACGTGATTTGTGCACTTGGTTTCAGTGCAGAAGGTTCACAGTTCAAATCCCAGTCTTGCTATATTTCTCCATGTAATGTGGAGTTGGTTCAGGAAGGGCATCCGCTGTAAAACTTGTGCCAATTCAACCTGGAGCTCCACCTTGGATCTGTAGTGGTGCCCCAAGTGAAAACAGGGGAGCAGCTGAATGGGCTTACTTAATTAAAGTTAAACACAATCCAGCCACTAGGGACAGCATGCAGCCACAGTCCACAAACTCCAGACCGTAAATAAGTATGTTTTTGATTTGACAAATGCAGATCAAAAATATAAACATATCCAAGTCACGTAGTTTTTAAACTGTTATTATTTTCATTTAGAAATATTTCATTTCTATATTTTTATAGGATTTTCATCCAAGAAAACCTATCAGATCTGGTCTCCAGACTTCCACGTGCATCCTGGAAAGTTGAGGCTGAAATTTCACATCTTCATTTTAAGGAAATCCTTCTGTGTGTCCCTGCACTATGAATCTGTACAGCTCTTGAGAAAACAGACTAAAGATTCTCCAATCACAACCACAGAAGCCTAGATCCGCTTCAGAATTGTTATACATGTCTTGGTGGTTTCCCTCACCAGTCTTCTTCATGGTCATTCAGTTTTTGAGAATTGCCTCTTACAGACAGACAGGCAGACATACAGTATAATATCACACTGCTCCTGTTTCTTTATGATTCATGTAAGTAAAGACCCAGACATGCACAATGAAATGGGAATAATCATGTGTTCAATCCCTGACGTGACTCATGAAGCTGGCTGTGAAAGTGATAAATTCATCCTTAGATTTGTATTTAGCTTGTTTGTCCAATTTCTTATGGGCTCTGAACTGGAGATACAGTCTGTAATAAACAATGCTGTAATTCCTGAATGATTACTGAAGCCCCAAATTAAAGCTGAAAGTTGACACTGTGAGCACATCATGGTTATTTCATTTCCACTCCACTGTGGTGGTGTAAAGAGACAAAAGTAAAAAAAAAAAAAAAAATGAATATATAAATGAATCCAGATATGTGCAGACAATATGTGCACTACAATCCACATCAGATGCCCAAATCTCCACCCAGGACCAGGGCTGAAACTCGAGTTTGCATCTGTCTGTCAGTGCAGCCGTATGCGTAAATACATCACATTTCACCTCCGCACAGTCTGACGCCAAGCTTTTGGCTTTGACATTCATCACAATCAGCTGCAGCAGGAACTCAAAACACCTCAGTCTGCTTTCTACACCTTAGAACTGCATGTGGAAGGTCCAAGACTTTAACTAAAACTCCACCATCACATCCTTTGCCAAAACCATAAAACACATTGTTCGGTGACACTGTTCAGAGAAAGTGAGGCACATGTCGCATGCACATGGACCTCAACCATCTTTAAGGGTGCTTCTGAGTGCACGTCCTCCAAAGGACCATGACTTAAATCATGAAAACTTTCTGTTATGCCTCATTTTAAAGGAAGGAATCAAAGCAGTTGAAGAGGAGGTTTTACCATCAAACACATGCAGCTACAAATGTAGTTCACACGGGGATAAGAACATACTGGGGTTGAAAGGCTGACCTGCCCAGCTGGGGGTCTCCATGTACAGGTGAAAAGCCGGTCGGGCTGAAGCTGGAGTCACTCAACTTGCTGCTGCTGCCACAAGTGCAAATGAACTCTGCAGGAGAGAGAAAGAGAGAGAAACCTGATAAAACTGTTTGTTTCTGTAACATGGCAAAAAGACCTTACACCAAATAAACACCAGGTCTCTTGACTGACATGTGAAGTTGATAATAAGCAGGTTTTATGTCATTTACCCAAATGTTTTGACTGATGTTATTTGAATATAGCATTTCATATTGTTTTCAAAAATCAGTTTTATTATCAATTATATGAAAATAAAATGATTCCTATTAAACAGGTTATTGGAAGAGACTCAGAAAAAAATAAACAGAACATTAAAATCAGGAAATCCTCAGGATGCCACCTCCTGAACACAGTTTATTTAAACTTGAACTCACAGCAAATATAAGATTTCATTCAGCTTATGTACTTTTCTGAAACTAAACTCAGTCTCAAGGAACACTGGCAGCATGCCTTTCAGAGTAAAAGTATTTGCTGGGATGCTGGCATTAAACATTTTATTGTGAAATGGTGCAAGCAACATGAACTATCTTCTGTGTAACTTTGCTAACAGTAACATCAGCGAACCACACTTGATATTACAATCCCAATTCCAATGAAGTTGGGACGTTGTATAAAATGTAAATAAAAACAGAATACAATCATTTTTAAATCCTCTTCAACCTATATTCAATTCAAGTTTATCAGTTTGAACATTAAATATCTTGTCTTTGTGGTGTATTCAATTAAATATAGGTTGAAGAGGATTTGCAAATCATTGTATTCTGTTTTTATTTTACATTTTACACAATGTCCCAACTTCATTGGAATTTGGGTTGTACACTCAACAAAAATATAAACGCAACACTTTTGGTTTTGCTCCCATTTTGTATGAGATGAACTCAAAGCTCTAAAACTTTTTCCACATACACAATATCACCATTTCCCTCAAATATTGTTCACAAACCAGTCTAAATCTGTGTAGTGAGCACTTCTCCTTTGCTGAGATAATCCATCCCACCTCACAGGTGTGCCATATCAAGATGCTGATTAGACACCATGATTAGTGCACAGGTGTGCCTTAGACTGCCCACAATAAAAGGCCACTCTGAAAGGTGTAGTTTTGTTTTATTGGGGGGGGATACCAGTCAGTATCTGGTGTGACCACCATTTGCCTCATGCAGTGCAACACATCTCCTTCGCATAGAGTTGATCAGGTTGTCAATTGTGGCCTGTGGAATGTTGGTCCACTCCTCTTCAATGGCTGTGCAACGTTGCTGGATATTGGCAGGAACTGGTACACGCTGTCGTATACGCCGGTCCAGAGCATCCCAAACATGCTCAATGGGTGACATGTCCGGTGAGTATGCCGGCCATGCGAGAACTGGGACATTTTCAGCTTCCAAGAATTGTGGACAGATCCTTGCAACATGGGGCCATGCATTATCCTGCTGCAACATGAGATGATGTTCTTGGATGTATGGCACAACAATCAATCAATTTTTTTTTATATAGCGCCAAATCACAACAAACAGTTGCCCCAAGGCGCTTTATATTGTAAGGCAAGGCCATACAATAATTATGTAAAACCCCAACGGTCAAAACGACCCCCTGTGAGCAAGCACTTGGCCACAGTGGGAAGGAAAAACTCCCTTTTAACAGGAAGAAACCTCCAGCAGAACCAGGCTCAGGGAGGGGCAGTCTTCTGCTGGGACTGGTTGGGGCTGAGGGAGAGAACCAGGAAAAAGACATGCTGTGGAGGGGAGCAGAGATCGATCACTAATGATTAAATGCAGAGTGGTGGCATACAGAGCAAAAAGAGAAAGAAACAGTGCATCATGGGAACCCCCCAGCAGTCTACGTCTATAGCAGCATAACTAAGGGATGGTTCAGGGTCACCTGATCCAGCCTAACTATAAGCTTTAGCAAAAAGGAAAGTTTTAAGCCTAATCTTAAAAGTAGAGAGGGTGTCTGTCTCCCTGATCTGAATTGGGAGCTGGTTCCACAGGAGAGGAGCCTGAAGCTGAAGGCTCTGCCTCCCATTCTACTCTTACAAACCCTAGGAACTACAAGTAAGCCTGCAGTCTGAGAGCGAAGAGCTCTATTGGGGTGATATGGTACTACGAGGTCCCTAAGATAAGATGGGACCTGATTATTCAAAACCTTATAAGTAAGAAGAAGAATTTTAAATTCTATTCTAGAATTAACAGGAAGCCAATGAAGAGAGGCCAATATGGGTGAGATATGCTCTCTCCTTCTAGTCCCCGTTAGTACTCTAGCTGCAGCATTTTGAATTAACTGAAGGCTTTTTAGGGAACTTTTAGGACAACCTGATAATAATGAATTACAATAGCCCAGCCTAGAGGAAATAAATGCATGAATTAGTTTTTCAGCATCACTCTGAGACAAGACCTTTCTAATTTTAGAGATATTGAGTAAATGCAAAAAAAGCAGTCCTACATATTTGTTTAATATGCGCTTTGAATGACATATCCTGATCAAAAATGACTCCAAGATTTCTCACAGTATTACTAGAGGTCAGGGTAATGCCATCCAGAGTAAGGATCTGGTTAGACACCATGTTTCTAAGATTTGTGGGGCCAAGTACAATAACTTCAGTTTTATCTGAGTTTAAAAGCAGGAAATTAGAGGTCATCCATGTCTTTATGTCTGTAAGACAATCCTGCAGTTTAGCTAATTGGTGTGTGTCCTCTGGCTTCATGGATAGATAAAGCTGGGTATCATCTGCGTAACAATGAAAATTTAAGCAATACCGTCTAATAATACCGCCTAAGGGAAGCATGTATAAAGTGAATAAAATTGGTCCTAGCACAGAACCTTGTGGAACTCCATAATTAACTTTAGTCTGTGAAGAAGATTCCCCATTTACATGAACAAATTGTAATCTATTTAGTCACCTGCGTCGGCTGGATAATGGCAAACACTGTTACTGGAGTTGCGTGCAGTAAGCGTCCAGCGTCCACCTGTGCCAGTATCTGAGCTGTGTGTTTCAGGCAACTGTACTAAGTGATCAGAATTTTGGCTCTCTGTTGGGACTGTTTACACAGAGACTGCTACCTGCTGCTTTGGACTTGAACTAACAGTCTTTTTCAAGACTTTTTTACTTTTTTACCTTTTAATTTTTTTTTTTACTTTTTTACTGTGCTCCAACGCCTAAGGAAGACCTCTAACGGTCGAAACATCGCGACGGAGCACTTTTATCAGCTAACTTTCATTAGCGTTGGCAAGCTAACTAGCTTGCTAACGCTTTCATTTTTATTTTTTTATTTTTTTTATTTTTATTTTATTTTAGCACCGTTGTCGTGCGTTCGCTGTTGTCGTGCGTTGCCTGTGCTGCTTCATGGCCTGTTTGGTGCCTTGATTGGGGCACTCCTTCTGCTGAATCACCTCTGGATTATTTGCACAATATTCACTTTGTGTGTTTTTGGGAATCCGCTAGCTTAGCGCAGCTACTAGCTCTTAGCCGGTTTAGCATGGCGGCTTCTCCTGTCTCTCCCGTACTTTTCTGCTCTGGGTGTGAAATGTTTAGTTATTCCTCAGCCTCCTTTAGCAGTAACGGTACTTGTAATAAGTGCAGTTTATTCGTAGCTTTGGAGGCCAGGCTGGGCGAATTGGAGGCTCGGCTCCGCACCGTGGAAAATTCTACAGCTAGCCAGGCCCCTGTAGTCGGTGCGGACCAAGGTAGCTTAGCCGCCCCCCTGGCAGATCCCGTGCAGTCGGGAAAGCAGGCTGACTGGGTGACTGTGAGGAGGAAGCGTAGCCCTAAACAGAAGCCCCGTGTACACCATCAACCCGTTCACATCTCTAACCGTTTTTCCCCACTCGACGACACACTCGCCGAGGATCAAACTCTGGTTATTGGCGACTCTGTTTTGAGAAATGTGAAGTTAGCGACACCAGCAACCATAGTCAATTGTCTTCCGGGGGCCAGAGCAGGCGACATCGAAGGACATTTGAAATTGCTGGCTAAGGCTAAGCGTAAATTTGGTAAGATTGTAATTCACGTCCGCAGTAATGACACTCGGTTACGCCAATCGGAGGTCACTAAAATTAACATTAAATCGGTGTGTAACTTTGCAAAAAACAATGTCGGACTCTGTTGTTTTCCTCTGGGCCCCTCCCCAATCAGACCGGGAGTGACATGTTTAGCCGCATGTTCTCCTTGAATTGCTGGCTGTCTGAGTGGTGTCCAAAAAATGAGGTGGGCTTCATTGATAATTGGCAAAGCTTCTGGGGAAAACCTGGTCTTGTTAGGAGAGACGGCATCCATCCCACTTTAGAGGGAGCAGCTCTCATTTCTAGAAATCTGGCCAATTTTTTTGGATCCTCCAAACTGTGACTGTCTAGCGTTGGGACCAGGAGGCAGAGCTGTGGTCTTATACACCTCTCTGCAGCTTCTCTCCCCCTGCCATCCCCTCATTACCCCATCCCCGTAGAGACGGTGCCTGCTCCCAGACCACCAATAACCAGCAAAAATCTATTTAAGCATAAAAATTCAAAAAGAAAAAATAATATAGCACCTTCAATTGCACCACAGACTAAAACAGTTAAATGTGGTCTATTAAACATTAGGTCTCTCTCTTCTAAGTCCCTGTTGGTAAATGATATAATAATTGATCAACGTATTGATTTATTCTGCCTAACAGAAACCTGGTTACAGCAGGATGAATATGTTAGTTTAAATGAGTCAACACCCCCGAGTCACACTAACTGTCAGAATGCTCGTAGCACGGGCCGGGGCGGAGGATTAGCAGCAATCTTCCATTCCAGCTTATTAATTAATCAAAAACCTAGACAGAGCTTTAATTCATTTGAAAGCTTGTCTCTTAGTCTTGTCCATCCAAATTGGAAGTCCCAAAAACCAGTTTTATTTGTTATTATCTATCGTCCACCTGGTCGTTACTGTGAGTTTCTCTGTGAATTTTCAGACCTTTTGTCTGACTTAGTGCTTAGCTCAGATAAGATAATTATAGTGGGCGATTTTAACATCCACACAGATGCTGAGAATGACAGCCTCAACACTGCATTTAATCTATTATTAGACTCTATCGGCTTTGCTCAAAAAGTAATGAGTCCACCCACCACTTTAATCATATTTTAGATCTTGTCTGACTTATGGTATGGAAATAGAAGACTTAACAGTATTCCCTGAAAACTCCCTTCTGTCTGATCATTTTTAATAACATTTACATTTACCCTGATGGACTACCCTGCAGTGGGGAATAAGTTTCATTACACTAGAAGTCTTTCAGAAAGCGCTGTAACTAGGTTTAAGGATATGATTCCTTCTTTATGTTCTCTAATGTCATATACCAACACAGAGCAGAGTAGCTACCTAAACTCTGTAAGGGAGTTAGAGTATCTCGTCAATAGTTTTACATCCTCATTGAAGACAACTTTGGATGCTGTAGCTCCTCTGAAAAAAGAGAGCTTTAAATCAGAAGTGTCTGACTCCGTGGTATACTCACAAACTCGTAGCTTAAAGCAGATAACCCGTAAGTTGGAGAGGAAATGGCGTCTCACTAATTTAGAAGATCTTCACTTAGCCTGGAAAAAGAGTTTGTTGCTCTATAAAAAAGCCCTCCGTAAAGCTAGGACATCTTTCTACTCATCACTAATTGAAGAAAATAAGAACAACCCCAGGTTTCTTTTCAGCACTGTAGCCAGGCTGACAAAGAGTCAGAGCTCTATTGAGCTGAGTATTCCATTAACTTTAACTAGTAATGACTTCATGACTTTCTTTGCTAACAAAATTTTGACTATTAGAGAAAAAATTACTCATAACCATCCCAAAGATGTATCGTTATCTTTGGCTGCTTTCAGTGATGCCGGTATTTGGTTAGACTCTTTCTCTCCGATTGTTCTGTCTGAGTTATTTTCATTAGTTACTTCATCCAAACCATCAACATGTTTATTAGACCCCATTCCTGCCAGGCTGCTCAGGAAGTCCTACCATTATTTAATGCTTCAATCTTACATATGATCAATCTATCTTTGTTAGTTGGTTATGTACCACAGGCCTTTAAGGTGGCAGTAATTAAACCATTACTTAAAAAGCCATCACTTGACCCAGCTATCTTAGCTAATTATAGGCCAATCTCCAACCTTCCTTTTCTCTCAAAGATTCTTGAGAGGGTAGTTGTAAAACAGCTAACTGATCACCTGCAGAGGAATGGTCTATTTGAAGAGTTTCAGTCAGGTTTTAGAATTCATCATAGTACAGAAACAGCATTAGTGAAGGTTACAAATGATCTTCTTATGGCTTCGGACAGTGGACTTATCTCTGTGCTTGTTCTGTTGGACCTCAGTGCTGCTTTTGATACTGTTGACCATAAAATTTTATTACAGAGATTAGAGCATGTCATAGGTATTAAAGGCACTGCGCTGCGGTGGTTTGAATCATATTTGTCTAATAGATTACAGTTTGTTCATGTAAATGGGGAATCTTCTTCACAGACTAAAGTTAATTATGGAGTTCCACAAGGTTCTGTGCTAGGACCAATTTTATTCACTTTATACATGCTTCCCTTAGGCAGTATTATTAGACGGTATTGCTTAAATTTTCATTGTTACGCAGATGATACCCAGCTTTATTTATCCATGAAGCCAGAGGATACACACCAATTAGCTAAACTGCAGGATTGTCTTACAGACATAAAGACATGGATGACCTCTAATTTCCTGCTTTTAAACTCAGATAAAACTGAAGTTATTGTACTTGGCCCCACAAATCTTAGAAGCATGGTGTCTAACCAGATCGTTACTCTGGATGGCATTTCCCTGATCTCTAGTAATACTGTGAGAAATCTTGGAGTCATTTTTGATCAGGATATGTCATTCAAAGCGCATATTAAACAAATATGTAGGACTGCTTTTTTGCATTTACGCAATATCTCTAAAATTAGAAAGGTCTTGTCTCAGAGTGATGCTGAAAAACTAATTCATGCATTTATTTCCTCTAGGCTGGACTATTGTAATTCATTATTATCAGGTTGTCCTAAAAGTTCCCTAAAAAAGCCTTCAGTTTGTTCAGAATGCTGCAGCTAGAGTACTGACGGGGACTAGCAGGAGAGAGCATATCTCACCCGTGTTGGCCTCTCTTCATTGGCTTCCTGTTAATTCTAGAATAGAATTTAAAATTCTTCTTCTTACTTATAAGGTTTTGAATAATCAGGTCCCATCTTATCTTAGGGACCTCGTAGTACCATATTACCCCATTAGAGCGCTTCGCTCTCAGACTGCGGGCTTACTTGTAGTTCCTAGGGTTTTTAAGAGTAGAATGGGAGGCAGAGCCTTCAGCTTTCAGGCTCCTCTTCTGTGGAACCAGCTCCCAATTCAGATCAGGGAGACAGATACCCTCTCTACTTTTAAGATTAGGCTTAAAACTTTCCTTTTCGCTAAGGCTTATAGTTAGGGCTGGATCGGGTGACCCTGGACCATCCCTTGGTTATGTTGCTTTAGACGTAGACTGTGGGGGGGTTCCCATGATGCACTGTTTCTTTCTCTTTTTGCTCCGTATGCATCACTCTGCATTTAATCATTAGTGATCGATCTCTGCCCCCCTTCTCGGCATGTCTTTTTTCTGGTTCTTTCCCTCAGCCCCAACCAGTCTCAGCAGAAGACTGCCCCTCCCTGAGCCTGGTTCTGCTGGAGGTTTCTTCCTGTTAAAAGGGAGTTTTTCCTTCCCACTGTGGCCAAGTGCTTGCTCATAGGGGGTCGTTTTGACCGTTGGGGTTTTTCATAATTATTGTATGGCCTTGCCTTACAATATGGAGCGCCTTGGGGCAACTGTTTGTTGTGATTTGGCGCTATATAAGAAAAAAGTTGATTGATTGATTGATTGATATTAGACAAATATGATTCAAACCACCGCAGCGCAGTGCCTTTAATACCTATGGCATGCTCTAATCTCTGTAATAAAATTTTATGGTCAACAGTATCAAAAGCAGCACTGAGGTCTAACAGAACAAGTACAGAGATGAGTCCACTGTCCGAGGCCATAAGAAGATCATTTGTAACCTTCACTAATGCTGTTTCTGTACTATGATGAATTCTAAATAACTCAGCATCTTGATATGGCACACCTGTGAGGTGGGATGGATTATCTCAGCAAAGGAGAAGTGCTCACTATCACAGATTTAGACTGGTTTGTGAACAATATTTGAGGGAAATGGTGATATTGTGTATGTGGAAAAAGTTTTAGATCTTTGAGTTCATCTCATACAAAATGGGAGCAAAACAAAAGTGTTGCGTTTATATTTTTGTTGAGTGTACATGCATTCGACTGCTCAGTGTCTCCATGCCTTGGACACAGTGTTCCATGGAGCCCTGCGCTTCATCACCAACCTGAGGACTCTCACTCATCACTGCTTTCTTTATTTTTGGGTCGGTTGGTTTTCTCTTTTTTTATGCTGCTGGATCCATTGGAACATTTTTTATTTATAAGGCCATGTTAGGTCTCCTCCTGTCTTACTTGTGCACCTACCTGAGACGAAAAACTATGAGGGCATACAATTAACGTTCACAGGACCTGTATTTAATGTATTTGCCTCAAGTCTGCACTGATTTGGGTAAAAAGGCTTTTAAATTTGCTGCTCCATCTGCTTGGAATCAGCTTCAGGATCAGCTGCAACTTAAGGACTTGGTCTCTTTTACTCATTGAAAACATCTTTTAAAGGATCTGATGAATCAAAGGTCTGTTTGTCAATGTTTTTAGATGTTGATTATTTTAAAATGATGTATGTAATATGTATGTATGTATGTGTTTTGTGTGCTGCCTCTTGGCCAGAACACTCTTGTAAAAGGGAGTTTTTTGTTTGTTTGTTTTAAATCCTGCTTAAATAAAGGTTTGAATGAAGGAAACAATCACAGTGGGCTTGATGACTGGATTATATTTTTCACTGATGCACTTTCAGATGTTTTTCAGTAATTCCACAATGTTTTAGGGGAAGAACTGTACATGTATTTTAAAAATATATGACCTGTAGAATGTTTTTAAATGCTTGAAAAACATGCTGCTGTTTGAATCTGCTCCATTATCCTTGCTGTGTGCATTTTGCAGTGATGGCAGGTATTTTTAGTCCTTTGTTGTTTTCTGGTGAGGTCAATCTCTGTTATTGTGTTTGCATTTGCGTCGATGCTAACAAGTGCACGCGTTAGATGTTGAGCTCGTGTTGTCTTTGTGTGCAGGAAGTGCAGCCCGTGCAGCGGCACACCAGGGCTGCGGCGTGTTTCCTGCATGAGACTCTGCGCTCACAGCGAGTGCTTTTCTGCTGACTGGCGTGTCTTTGTGGGCCTCGGGTTGGCTCGTGCCCAGGAGCCCAGCCGCTGAACCGCAGAGAAAGCGCATTGATTTCAGCCCCCACAGAAATCCTTTCTCCTGGTGCCCACCTCCCCTACCCGCCCCACACCTGATTAAGTGTTCACAGGGAGCTGTGCCAACGCAATTTGTCATTTATCAAAAGTAATTAAAAGCAATTTCTTTTTTCTCTTGTTGATTGGGAATTGACTAATTGTTGAGTCTGTGAAAATGGGGAATAAATATTAGAAGGAAGGATGAATTTTCCATAAACTCAGAGGAAAACATAAATGCTGTAAAACGAAGGCCAGACAGCTGACTGTGTGATTTCTGTCTACATGATTATGACTGCAAAGCCAAACCAGTTGTTGAGCGCTCTCAGATCCTGGTATTGCCCACAGGCACTAAATAATATATTAGAAACAGCATATTGACGAGCCGACTTAAAAGCGTCTTCGCACTTCATGTTGTGAGAACACAAGAGTGGGTGGAAAACACAAACATGGTTTGGTTACTTGGAAGCACAAAATGTTTCTCCCACATGTGCAATAGGAGATATTTGAGCTGGTAAATACTGACATTTCCATCAGATCTGAGCAACAACACGGTGGAAGGTTGAGCGGGAAGAGCCGGAGCAGCGGAGGTCACACCACGTCTCTCCAAAGAAACCAACCGATACCGTCCCAACATTATCACTAACAACCTCTGAATGCACCATTACCTTCTGTGAGGGCAGAATGAAATGTCAGAATTGATTTGAGAGGGGCGGCTGGAGATATAAGTGGCCAGCTAAGGTGCCCATTCTGTTTCAGCGGACCGTTATTTGGTGTCCCCAGATCATTAGCAGACAGTGGAAAAAAAAGAACAGAAATGAAGCTGGGAGAACATAGAGGAGGCATGGGCAGCGAACACACACATCTCCGGTGACAGAATGTGAAATAAAAACAGTGAAACGTGGAGAAAAAAAAAACAAGAACACACACACAAAAGACAGGAATCAAAGTAAAAAAAAAAAAAAAAAGCTGTGCAGAAATGCCAGAGGAGCCGTTTAAATTTCCCACCACTTTGTAAATAGCTTTAGCTGCACAAATATCCAGCTTTGCTCTCAGCGCAGACAACATTTTCCAGCCAACAATTTATTCTCTGCCAACAAATGGATCCGTTGCTTCAATGAGGTGATTTGAATTTCCCTTTGAAGGCCGCAGATGGACAAGCAACACCATCATTGCCTGGGAAGGTAGAAATAATTGGGCAACAGTGGGAGAGGCCTACATTCACGTCTCTGCCGAGACACCGTCCTGCTCGGAATATCTAATTGAAGCGCTCAGGCTCCTGCCTTTTGTTTACTTTCCCATTCATCATAAAAAACTCAATTACTTATGTTCCCCAACATGTATGGTTATTAATGTTCTAATTATGATTCTGGCTCTAATCTTTTGCACGCAGTTTGGGTGATATATGTCCGTGCAACACGGTGGGTCCCCTGGATGTGAATGCCGAATTAGGAATCTATGTGCGAAGACGCCGTCTCCTGGGAAGCGTCTGACAGAGACAAAGCTTGTCATAGTTTGTCAACACATGGGGATTTATGCTCGTGCACTGAACGCAGGTTATCGTGCATTTTCAAGCAGAAACATGAATAATCAACTCCTGAGAGAGAGAGAGAAAAAGCGTTTGTCAGCTACCCAACAGATGTGGCGGCCTGTTGCGGAGAAGTTGACAGGAACAGTTAAAAAAGTAACAAAACAGAAGCAAACTAGCGGCGCCTGGCTTGTGTTATTCGTCTTGTGAAAGGTGATCGGCGTGACAGCTTTACGGCTATGAAATAATGTGGGTGAGAGCCTTGAGGAGCCCCTGCAGAGAAGACGAGAGGGTCCTGTACTACCTCCAGCAATAAGTGTTCTTCAAGGCTTTTCCTCAGAGCACTTTTACACCAGCACAAATTAGGTGGAAAGAATGTCCGTGCTCGCGCACATCAGCCGCCACACGCAGAAAAGAAAAGAAGGAAAAAGGTACAACCTCAGAGACGGAAACGCAGGGCATCATAAGGAGCGGAAAAAAATAAGCTCTTCCTTTCAAACATTTACGGCGACTCAGATATCTGATGATACCTCTCATAGCTTTTAATCTTTAATGTGAAAAATTAATCATCTCATTCATTATTTTAATAGCTGTCATTTTTCTCTCCCCAAAGTGATGATTTATAACCATTAAGCCCTGCGTAGGCTTGTGTGAGAGGGATTTATTGTAATGTTTGCACCAGGTAGCCTCCAACCATATTTCATTACTCTGACAAGCCATTAAAAAGCCCTGGTGATTAAACAACAGCTCTGAGGTCAGTGTGTACCGCTGGTTCTTTGCCTGTGCTGGAGCACGCCACCACCGCTGAGCATCCTGGGACCTATGGCCTAACAAAGCCCTTTTCTCCTGCTTCCCTCCAGACTGGAATTCACAGTTATAGATCGCTATCTGTTGTGTTGTGCAATGACAAAAGGGCGGATGAGAGTAATGCACACAAGACACAATGATATGAAGTTAAGAATGGAGCCACTGTGCAATTTTCCTTAGAGGGTTGGCACTATAATAACTACACATTTACAGGAAAATCTCAGATACTCTTAACATCCATCTGAGAGGTTCAGCCAAGTTACAGACACTACTTTTAAAATTACACATCTGAAATATTCTGTCACTGTGTGACACAGCAATGCATTATTGTCATACAATGCCAAGATGATGGGGCATCGAGGATACAAGGGGCCGATGGTGACCCACTTTTGCATTTCCACAACAACAAACAACACAATATTGCACAAAATTGGCAATATTGCATAAACTGCACATCCTTTTAAATTGTGTATATATTTGTCAGTCTATTAATGTATATTTTATAATCTGTTCTTTTTTATTTAAATCATATGATGTGAACTTTCTACATGCACGTTTTCTAGGGAGAATGAACATTTCTGCAGTGTCACTACCATTTCTGCAGTGCCACTACCATTTCTACAGTGTCACTACCATTTATGCAGTAACACTACAATTCTGCAGTGTCACTACCATTTCTACAGTGTCACTACCATTTCTGCAGTGCCACTACCATTTATGCAGTAACACTACAATTCTGCAGTGCCACTACCATTTCTACAGTGTCAATACCATTTCCACAGTGCCACCACCATTTATGCAGTGACACTACAATTCTGCAGTGCCACTACCATTTCTACAGTGTCACCACCATTTCTACAGTGTCACTACCATTTATGCAGTAACACTACAATTTATGCAGTGACACTATAATTCTGCAGTGCCACTACCATTTCTACAGTGTCACTACCATTTCTGCAGTGCCAATACCATTTCTGCAGTGACACTACAATTCTGCAGTGTCACTACCATTTATGCAGTAACACTACAATTCTGCAGTGTCACTACCATTTCTGCAGTGCCACTACGATTTATGCAGTGACACTATAATTCTGCAGTGCCACTACCATTTCTACAGTGTCACTACCATTTCTACAGTGTCACTACCATTTCTGCACTACAATTCTGCAGTGTCACTACCATTTCTACAGTGTCACTACCATTTCTGCAATGCAGATACCATTTCTGCAGTCCCACTACCATTCATGCAGTAACACTACAATTCTGCAGTGCCACTACCATTTCTACAGTGTCACTACCATTTCTGCAGTGCCAATACCATTTCTGCAGTGCCACTACCATTTATGCAGTAACACTACAATTCTGCAGTGTCACTACCATTTCTGCAGTGCCAATACCATTTCTGCAGTGACACTACAATTCTGCAGTGTCACTACCATTTCTGCAGTGCCACTACGATTTATGCAGTGACACTACAATTCTGCAGTGCCACTACCATTTCTACAGTGTCACTACCATTTCTGCAGTGCCACTACGATTTATGCAGTGACACTATAATTCTGCAGTGCCACTACCATTTCTACAGTGTCACTACCATTTCTACAGTGCCACTACCATTTATGCAGTAACACTACAATTCTGCAGTGTCACTACCATTTCTACAGTGTCACTACCATTTCTGAAGTGCCACTACCATTTATGCAGTGACACTACAATTCTGCAGTGCCACTACCATTTCTACAGTGTCACTACCATTCTTGCAGTAACACTACAATTCTGCAGTGCCACTACCATTTCTCCAGTGTCACTACCATTTCTGTAGTGCCAATACCATTTCTACAGTGTCGCTACCATTTCTACAGTGTCACTACCATTTCTGCAGTGCCAATACCATTTCTGCAGTGCCACTACCATTTCTACAGTGTCACTTCCATTTCTGCAGTGCCACTACCATTTATGCAGTAACACTACAATTCTGCAGTGCCACTACCATTTCTACAGTGTCACTACCATTTCTACAGTGCCACTACCATTTATGCAGTGACACTACAATTCTGCAGTGCCACTACCATTTCTACAGTGTCACTACCATTTCTACAGTGTCACTACCATTTATGCAGTAACACTACAATTCTGCAGTGTCACTGCCATTTCTACAGTGTCACTACCATTTCTACAGTGTCACTACCATTCATGCAGTGACACTACAATTCTGCAGTGTCACTACCATTTCTACAGTGTCACTACCATTTCTACAGTGTCACTACCATTTCTGCAGTGCCAATACCAATTCTGCAGTGCCACTACCATTTCTACAGTGTCACTACCATTTCTGCAGTGCCACTACCATTTATGCAGTGACACTACAATTCTGCAGTGCCACTACCATTTATGCAGTAACACTACAATTCTGCAGTGCCACTACCATTTCTACAGTGTCACTACCATTTCTACAGTGCCACTACCATTTATGCATTGACACTACAATTCTACAGTGCCACTACCATTTCTACAGTGTCACTACCATTTCTACAGTGTCACTACCATTTATGCAGTAACACTACAATTCTGCAGTGTCATTACCATTTCTACAGTGTCACTACCATTCCTACAGTGTCACTACCATTTATGCAGTGCCAATACCATTTCTGCAGTCCCACTACCATTCATGCAGTAACACTACAATTCTGCAGTGCCACTACCATTTCTACAGTGTCACTACCATTTCTGCAGTGCCAATACCATTTCTACAGTGTCACTACCATTCCTACAGTGTCACTACCATTTATGCAGTGCCAATACCATTTCTGCAGTGCCACTACCATTTATGCAGTAATACTACAATACTGCAGTGCCACTACCATTTCTACAGCGTCACTACCATTTCTGCAGTGCCACTACCATTTATGCAGTGACACTACAATTCTGCAGTGCCACTACCATTTATGCAGTAACACTACAATTCTGCAGTGCCACTACCATTTCTACAGTGTCACTAAAACTTCTTCAGTGCCAATACCATTTCTACAGTGTCATTACCATTTCTACAGTGACACTACAATTCTGCAGTGCCACTACCATTTCAGCAGTGCCACTACCATTTATGCAGTAACACTACAATTCTGCAGTGTCACTACCATTTCTACAGTGTCACTACCATTTCTGAAGTGCCACTACCATTTATGCAGTAACACTACAATTCTGCAGTGGCCCTACCATTTCTACAGTGTCACTACCATTTCTACAGTGTCACTACCATTTATGCAGTAACACTACAATTCTGCAGTGTCACTACCATTTCTACAGTGTCACTACCATTTGTACAGTGTCACTACCATTTATGCAGTAACACTACAATTCTGCAGTGTCACTACCATTTCTACAGTGTCACTACCATTTCTACAGTGTCACTACCATTTATGCAGTGACACTACAATTCTGCAGTGCCACTACCATTTCTACAGTGCCACTACCATTTCTACAGTGTCACTACCATTTCTACAGTGTCACTACCATTTATGCAGTGACACTACAATTCTGCAGTGCCACTACCATTTCTACAGTGTCACTACCATTTCTGCAGTGCCAATACCATTTCTGCAGTGCCACTACCATTAATGCAGTAACAGTACAATTCTGCAGTGGCACTACCATTTCTACAGTGTCACTACCATTTCTACAGTGTCACTACCATTTATGCAGTAACACTACAATTCTGCAGTGTCACTACCATTTCTACAGTGTCACTACCATTTCTACAGTGTCACTACCATTTATGCAGTGACACTACAATTCTGCAGTGTCACTACCATTTCTACAGTGTCACTACCATTTCTACAGTGTCACTACCATTTATGCAGTGACACTACAATTCTGCAGTGTCACTACCATTTCTACAGTGTCACTACCATTTCTGCAATGCCAATACCATTTCTGCAGTCCCACTACCATTCATGCAGTAACACTACAATTCTGCAGTGCCACTACCATTTCTACAGTGTCACTACCATTTCTGCAGTGCCAATACCATTTCTGCAGTGACACTACAATTCTGCAGTGTCACTACCATTTCTGCAGTGCCACTACGATTTATGCAGTGACACTACAATTCTGCAGTGCCACTACCATTTCTACAGTGTCACTACCATTTCTGCAGTGCCAATACCATTTATGCAGTGACACTACAATTCTGCAGTGCCACTACCATTTCTACAGTGTCACTACCATTGCTACAGTGTCACTACCATTTATGCAGTAACACTACAATTCTGCAGTGTCACTACCATTTCTACAGTGTCACTACCATTTCTACAGTGTCACTACCATTTATGCAGTGACACTACCATTTCTGCAGTGCCAATACCATTTCTGCAGTGCCACTACCATTCATGCAGTAACACTACAATTCTGCAGTGCCACTACCATTTCTACAGTGTCACTACCATTTATGCAGTAACACTACAATTCTGCAGTGTCACTACCATTCCAAAGTGTCACTACCATTTCTACAGTGCCACTACCATTTATGCAGTGACACTACAATTCTGCAGTGCCACTACCATTTCTACAGTGTCACTACCATTTCTACAGTGTCACTACCATTTATGCAGTAACACTACAATTCTGCAGTGTCACTACCATTTCTACAGTGTCACTACCATTTCTACAGTGTCACTACCATTTATGCAGTGACACTACAATTCTGCAGTGTCACTACCATTTCTACAGTGTCACTACCATTTCTGCAGTGCCAATACCATTTCTACAGTGTCACTACCATTTCTACAGTGTCACTACCATTTCTGCAGTGCCAATACCAATTCTGCAGTGCCACTACCATTTCTACAGTGTCACTATCATTTCTGCAGTGCCACTACCATTTATGCAGTGACACTACAATTCTGCAGTGCCACTACCATTTATGCAGTAACACTACAATTCTGCAGTGCCACTACCATTTCTACAGTGTCACTACCATTTCTACAGTGCCACTACCATTTATGCAGTGACACTACAATTCTGCAGTGCCACTACCATTTCTACAGTGTCACTACCATTTCTACAGTGTCACTACCATTTATGCAGTAACACTACAATTCTGCAGTGTCACTACCATTTCTACAGTGTCACTACCATTTCTACAGTGTCACTACCATTTATGCAGTGACACTACAATTCTGCAGTGTCACTACCATTTCTACAGTGTCACTACCATTTCTACAGTGTCACTACCATTTATGCAGTGACACTACAATTCTGCAGTGTCACTACCATTTCTACAGTGTCACTACCATTTCTGCAATGCCAATACCATTTCTGCAGTCCCACTACCATTCATGCAGTAACACTACAATTCTGCAGTGCCACTACCATTTCTACAGTGTCACTACCATTTCTGCAGTGCCAATACCATTTCTACAGTGTCGCTACCATTTCTACAGTGTCACTACCATTTCTGCAGTGCCAATACCATATCTGCAGTGCCACTACCATTTATGCAGTAATACTACAATACTGCAGTGCCACTACCATTTCTACAGTGTCACTACCATTTATGCAGTAACACTACAATTCTGCAGTGTCACTACCATTTCTACAGTGTCACTACCATTTCTACAGTGCCACTACCATTTATGCAGTGACACTACAATTCTGCAGTGCCACTACCATTTCTACAGTGTCACTACAATTCTGCAGTGTCACTACCATTTATGCAGTGACACTACAATTCTGCAGTGTCACTACCATTTCTACAGTGTCACTACCATTTCTGCAGTGCCAATACCATTTCTACAGTGTCACTACCATTTCTACAGTGTCACTACCATTTCTGCAGTGCCAATACCAATTCTGCAGTGCCACTACCATTTCTACAGTGTCACTACCATTTCTGCAGTGCCACTACCATTTATGCAGTGACACTACAATTCTGCAGTGCCACTACCATTTATGCAGTAACACTACAATTCTGCAGTGCCACTACCATTTCTACAGTGTCACTACCATTTCTACAGTGCCACTACCATTTATGCAGTGACACTACAATTCTGCAGTGCCACTACCATTTCTACAGTGTCACTACCATTTCGAAAATGCCACTACCATTTATGCAGTGACACTACAATTCTGCAGTGCCACTACCATTTATGCAGTAACACTACAATTCTGCAGTGCCACAACCATTTCTACAGTGTCACTACCATTTCTACAGTGCCACTACCATTTATGCAGTGACACTACAATTCTGCAGTGCCACTACCATTTCTACAGTGTCACTACCATTTCTACAGTGTCACTACCATTTATGCAGTAACACTACAATTCTGCAGTATCACTACCATTTCTACAGTGTCACTACCATTTCTACAGTGTCACTACCATTTCTACAGTGCCACTACCATTTATGCAGTGACACTAAAATTCTGCAGTGCCAGTACCATTTCTACAGTGTCACTACCATTTCTACAGTGTCACTACCATTTATGCAGTAACACTACAATTCTGCAGTGCCATTACCATTTCTACAGTGTCACTACCATTTCTACAGTGTCACTACCATTTATGCAGTAACACTACAATTCTGCAGTGTCATTACCATTTCTACAGTGTCACTACCACTCCTACAGTGTCACTACCATTTCTGCAGTGCCAATACCATTTCTACAGTGTCGCTACCATTTCTACAGTGTCACTACCATTTCTGCAGTGCCAATACCATTTCTGCAGTGCCACTACCATTTATGCAGTAATACTACAATACTGCAGTGCCACTACCATTTCTGCAGTGCCACTACCATTTCTACAGTGTCACTACCATTTCTACAGTGCCACTACCATTTATGCAGTGACACTACAATTCTGCAGTGCCACTACCATTTCTACAGTGTCACTACCATTTCTACAGTGTCACTACCATTATGCAGTAACACTACAATTCTGCAGTGTCACTACCATTTCTACAGTGTCACTACCATTTCTACAATGTCACTACCATTTCTGCAGTGCCAATACCAATTCTGCAGTGCCACTACCATTTCTGCAGTGTCACTACCATTTCTGCAGTGCCACTACCATTTGTGCAGTGACACTACAATTCTGCAGTGCCACTACCATTTATGCAGTAACACTACAATTCTGCAGTGCCACTACCATTTCTACAGTGTCACTACCATTTCTACAGTGTCACTACCATTTACGCAGTAACACTACAATTCTGCAGTGCCACTACCATTTATGCAGTAACACTACAATTCTGCAGTGCCACTACCATTTCTACAGTGTCACTACCATTTCTACAGTGCCACTACCATTTATGCAGTGCCACTACAATTCTGCAGTGCCACTACCATTTCTACAGTGTCACTACCATTTCTACAGTGTCACTACCATTTATGCAGTAACACTACAATTCTGCAGTGTCACTACCATTTCTACAGTGTCACTACCATTTCTACAGTGTCACTACCATTTCTACAGTGCCACTACCATTTATGCAGTAACACTACAATTCTGCAGTGCCACTACCATTTCTACAGTGTCACTACCATTTCTGCAGTGCCAATACCATTTCTACAGTGTCGCTACCATTTCTACAGTGTCACTACCATTTCTGCAGTGCCAATACCATTTCTGCAGTGCCACTACCATTTATGCAGTAATACTACAATACTGCAGTGCCACTACCATTTCTGCAGTGCCACTACCATTTCTACAGTGTCACTACCATTTCTACAGTGCCACTACCATTCTTGCAGTAACACTACAATTCTGCAGTGCCACTACCATTTCTACAGTGTCACTACCATTTCTGCAGTGCCAATACCATTTCTACAGTGTTGCTACCATTTCTACAGTGTCACTACCATTTCTGCAGTGCCAATACCATTTCTACAGTGTCACTTCCATTTCTGCAGTGCCACTACCATTTATGCAGTGACACTACAATTCTGCAGTGCCACTACCATTTATGCAGTAACACTACAATTCTGCAGTGCCACTACCATTTCTACAGTGTCACTACCATTTCTACAGTGCCACTACCATTTATGCAGGGACACTACAATTCTGCAGTGCCACTACCATTTCTACAGTGTCACTACCATTTCTACAGTGTCACTACCATTTATGCAGTAACACTACAATTCTGCAGTGTCACTACCATTTCTACAGTGTCACTACCATTTCTACAGTGTCACTACCATTTATGCAGTGACACTACAATTCTGCAGTATCACTACCATTTCTACAGTGTCACTACCATTTCTACAGTGTCACTACCATTTCTGCAGTGCCAATACCAATTCTGCAGTGCCACTACCATTTCTACAGTGTCACTACCATTTCTGCAGTGCCACTACCATTTATGCAGTGACACTACAATTCTGCAGTGCCACTACCATTTATGCAGTAACACTACAATTCTGCAGTGCCACTACCATTTCTACAGTGTCACTACCATTTCTACAGTGCCACTACCATTTATGCAGTGACACTACAATTCTGCAGTGCCACTACCATTTCTACAGTGTCACTACCATTTCTACAGTGTCACTACCATTTATGCAGTAACACTACAATTCTGCTGTGCCACTACCATTTCTACAGTGTCACTACCATTTCTGCAGTGCCAATACCATTTCTACAGTGTCGCTACCATTTCTACAGTGTCACTACCATTTCTGCAGTGCCAATACCATTTCTGCAGTGCCACTACCATTTATGCAGTAATACTACAATACTGCAGTGCCACTACCATTTCTGCAGTGCCACTACCATTTCTACAGTGTCACTACCATTTCTACAGTGCCACTACCATTTATGCAGTGACACTACAATTCTGCAGTGCCACTACCATTTCTACAGTGTCACTACCATTTCTACAGTGTCACTACCATTTATGCAGTAACACTACAATTCTGCAGTGTCACTACCATTTCTACAGTGTCACTACCATTTCTACAGTGTCACTACCATTTCTGCAGTGCCAATACCATTTATGCAGTGACACTACAATTCTGCAGTGCCACTACCATTTCTACAGTGTCACTACCATTTCTACAGTGTCACTACCATTTATGCAGTAACACTACAATTCTGCAGTGCCACTACCATTTCTACAGTGTCACTACCATTTCTGCAGTGCCAATACCATTTCTACAGTGTCGCTACCATTTCTACAGTGTCACTACCATTTCTGCAGTGCCAATACCATTTCTGCAGTGCCACTACCATTTATGCAGTAATACTACAATACTGCAGTGCCACTACCATTTCTGCAGTGCCACTACCATTTCTACAGTGTCACTACCATTTCTACAGTGCCACTACCATTTATGCAGTGACACTACAATTCTGCAGTGCCACTACCATTTCTACAGTGTCACTACCATTTCTACAGTGTCACTACCATTTATGCAGTAACACTACAATTCTGCAGTGTCACTACCATTTCTACAGTGTCACTACCATTTCTACAGTGTCACTACCATTTCTGCAGTGCCAATACCAATTCTGCAGTGCCACTACCATTTCTGCAGTGTCACTACCATTTCTGCAGTGCCACTACCATTTGTGCAGTGACACTACAATTCTGCAGTGCCACTACCATTTATGCAGTAACACTACAATTCTGCAGTGCCACTACCATTTCTACAGTGTCACTACCATTTCTACAGTGCCACTACCATTTATGCAGTGCCACTACAATTCTGCAGTGCCACTACCATTTCTACAGTGTCACTACCATTTCTACAGTGTCACTACCATTTATGCAGTAACACTACAATTCTGCAGTGTCACTACCATTTCTACAGTGTCACTACCATTTCTACAGTGTCACTACCATTTCTACAGTGCCACTACCATTTATGCAGTAACACTACAATTCTGCAGTGCCACTACCATTTCTACAGTGTCACTACCATTTCTGCAGTGCCAATACCATTTCTACAGTGTCGCTA
Organism: Thalassophryne amazonica; assembly: GCF_902500255.1. Taxonomy (NCBI): domain Eukaryota; kingdom Metazoa; phylum Chordata; class Actinopteri; order Batrachoidiformes; family Batrachoididae; genus Thalassophryne; species Thalassophryne amazonica. Next base: position 28,969,726 of record NC_047118.1, on the reverse strand, counting down.
CCATTTCTACAGTGTCACTACCATTTCTGCAGTGCCAATACCATTTCTGCAGTGCCACTACCATTTATGCAGTAATACTACAATACTGCAGTGCCACTACCATTTCTGCAGTGCCACTACCATTTCTACAGTGTCACTACCATTTCTACAGTGCCACTACCATTTATGCAGTGACACTACAATTCTGCAGTGCCACTACCATTTCTACAGTGTCACTACCATTTCTACAGTGTCACTACCATTTATGCAGTAACACTACAATTCTGCAGTGTCACTACCATTTCTACAGTGTCACTACCATTTCTACAGTGTCACTACCATTTCTGCAGTGCCAATACCAATTCTGCAGTGCCACTACCATTTCTACAGTGTCACTACCATTTATGCAGTGCCACTACCATTTATGCAGTGACACTACAATTCTACAGTGCCACTACCATTTATGCATTGACACTACAATTCTACAGTGCCACTACCATTTCTACAGTGTCACTACCATTTCTACAGTGTCACTACCATTTACGCAGTAACACTACAATTCTGCAGTGTCATTACCATTTCTACAGTGTCACTACCATTCCTACAGTGTCACTACCATTTATGCAGTGCCAATACCATTTCTGCAGTCCCACTACCATTCATGCAGTAACACTACAATTCTGCAGTGCCACTACCATTTCTACAGTGTCACTACCATTTCTGCAGTGCCAATACCATTTCTACAGTGTCGCTACCATTTCTACAGTGTCACTACCATTTCTGCAGTGCCAATACCATTTCTGCAGTGCCACTACCATTTATGCAGTAATACTACAATACTGCAGTGCCACTACCATTTCTACAGTGTCACTACCATTTCTGCAGTGCCACTACCATTTATGCAGTGACACTACAATTCTGCAGTGCCACTACCATTTATGCAGTAACACTACAATTCTGCAGTGCCACTAACATTTCTACAGTGTCACTAAAATTTCTTCAGTGCCAATACCATTTCTACAGTGTCATTACCATTTCTACAGTGACACTACAATTCTGCAGTGCCACTACCATTTCAGCAGTGCCACTACCATTTATGCAGTAACACTACAATTCTGCAGTGTCACTACCATTTCTACAGTGTCACTACCATTTCTGAAGTGCCACTACCATTTATGCAGTGACACTACAATTCTGCAGTGCCACTACCATTTCTACAGTGTCACTACCATTTCTGCAGTGCCAATACCATTTCTGCAGTGACACTACAATTCTGCAGTGCCACTACCATTTATGCAGTAACACTACAATTCTGCAGTGCCACTAACATTTCTACAGTGTCACTAAAATTTCTGCAGTGCCAATACCATTTCTACAGTGTCGCTACCATTTCTACAGTGTCACTACCATTTCTGCAGTGCCAATACCATTTCTGCAGTGCCACTACCATTTATGCAGTAATACTACAATACTGCAGTGCCACTACCATTTCTACAGTGTCACTACCATTTCTGCAGTGCCACTACCATTTATGCAGTGACACTACAATTCTGCAGTGCCACTACCATTTATGCAGTAACACTACAATTCTGCAGTGCCACTAACATTTCTACAGTGTCACTAAAATTTCTTCAGTGCCAATACCATTTCTACAGTGTCATTACCATTTCTACAGTGACACTACAATTCTGCAGTGCCACTACCATTTCAGCAGTGCCACTACCATTTATGCAGTAACACTACAATTCTGCAGTGTCACTACCATTTCTACAGTGTCACTACCATTTCTGAAGTGCCACTACCATTTATGCAGTGACACTACAATTCTGCAGTGCCACTACCATTTCTACAGTGTCACTACCATTTCTGCAGTGCCAATACCATTTCTGCAGTGCCACTACCATTTATGCAGTAACACTACAATTCTGCAGTGGCACTACCATTTCTGCAGTGCCACTACGATTTATGCAGTGACACTACAATTCTGCAGTGCCACTACCATTTCTACAGTGTCACTACCATTTCTACAGTGTCACTACCATTTATGCAGTAACACTACAATTCTGCAGTGTCACTACCATTTCTACAGTGTCACTACCATTTCTACAGTGTCACTACCATTTATGCAGTGACACTACCATTTCTGCAGTGCCAATACCATTTCTGCAGTGCCACTACCATTCTTGCAGTAACACTACAATTCTGCAGTGCCACTACCATTTCTACAGTGTCACTACCATTTCTGCAGTGCCAATACCATTTCTACAGTGTCGCTACCATTTCTACAGTGTCACTACCATTTCTGCAGTGCCAATACCATTTCTGCAGTGCCACTACCATTTCTACAGTGTCACTTCCATTTCTGCAGTGCCACTACCATTTATGCAGTGACACTACAATTCTGCAGTGCCACTACCATTTATGCAGTAACACTACAATTCTGCAGTGCCACTACCATTTCTACAGTGTCTCTACCATTTCTACAGTGCCACTACCATTTATGCAGTGACACTACAATTCTGCAGTGCCACTACCATTTCTACAGTGTCACTACCATTTCTACAGTGTCACTACCATTTATGCAGTAACACTACAATTCTGCAGTGTCACTACCATTTCTACAGTGTCACTACCATTTCTACAGTGTCACTACCATTTATGCAGTGACACTACAATTCTGCAGTATCACTACCATTTCTACAGTGTCACTACCATTTCTACAGTGTCACTACCATTTCTGCAGTGCCAATACGAATTCTGCAGTGCCACTACCATTTCTACAGTGTCACTACCATTTCTGCAGTGCCACTACCATTTATGCAGTGACACTACAATTCTGCAGTGCCACTACCATTTATGCAGTAACACTACAATTCTGCAGTGCCACTACCATTTCTACAGTGTCACTACCATTTCTACAGTGCCACTACCATTTATGCAGTGTCACTACAATTCTGCAGTGCCACTACCATTTCTACAGTGTCACTACCATTTCTACAGTGTCACTACCATTTATGCAGTAACACTACAATTCTGCAGTGTCACTACCATTTCTACAGTGTCACTACCATTTCTACAGTGTCACTACCATTTATGCAGTGCCAATACCATTTCTGCAGTCCCACTACCATTCATGCAGTAACACTACAATACTGCAGTGCCACTACCATTTCTACAGTGTCACTACCATTTCTGCAGTGCCACTACCATTTATGCAGTGACACTCAATTCTGCAGTGCCACTACCATTTATGCAGTAACACTACAATTCTGCAGTGCTACTACCATTTCTACAGTGTCACTAAAATTTCTGCAGTGCCAATACCATTTCTACAGTGTCACTACCATTTCTACAGTGCCACTACAATTTTGCAGTGCCACTACCATTTATGCAGTGACACTACAATTCTCCAGTGCCACTACCATTTCTACAGTGTCACTACCATTTCTGCAGTGCCACTACCATTTATGCAGTGACACTACAATTCTGCAGTGCCACTACCATTTATGCAGTAACACTACAATTCTGCAGTGCCACTACCATTTCTACAGTGTCACTAAAATTTCTTCAGTGCCAATACCATTTCTACAGTGTCATTACCATTTCTACAGTGACACTACAATTCTGCAGTGCCACTACCATTTATGCAGTGACACTACAATTCTGCAGTGCCACTACCATTTCTACAGTGTCACTACCATTTCTGCAGTGCCAATACCATTTCTGCAGTGCCACTACCAGTTGCAGTCCTGCAGCTTGTGCTGCTCACATCACAGCTGACTGTGGCATCAGTGCAACGCAAAGCTGGAGACTCATATTGTCACATGTGCTCCGATCACCCATGTGCAAGGCACAGTGCTGCATGTGTCAACAAACAAAAATGACATGCAGAAAAATAAAAACAAAACTGCATCGCTCGAACCACTTCTCAATCCGCACAGTGATGAGCTGCAACAAAAGCTGCACCTGACTGCTGCGTCATCACTATGCACAGTTTGGAAACATATATGATGCCCTGCAGATCCCACTTGGACTGTAATTGGACTGCATTTATATAGCACTTTTCCATCTGCATCAGACACTCAATGCGCTTTACAATAATGCCTCACATTCACCTGAACTGAGGTTGCTGCCATACAATGCGCTCAATACACATCGGGAGCAAGTAGGGGATTAAGGACCTGTCAAGCTGCAAATCCCCGTCAGTTGCGGATATCAGCGGATAACGGTGGATATACAGCGCATAGTGTCAGTATGCATTGCGAATGTAAAGCAGATGTCATCCGCAACCAAAATTTTGTGCAGCCCAAAAATCCTGGCAACGGACAAACGTGCCTTTGCGGATAATTGCGGATGTGAGCGGGTGTCGGCCGACTCATACAAGCATGTTTCACGGATATTAAGGATGTTTAGCGAATATGAGCCAATTTTGTGTGCAATCCATACCCAAATCTTCCGACACACCAGTGGGACCGGGCCCAAAGGCCTGGTCTTTGTTGTGTCCCTGATAAGGACACAAAAAACAAACCAAAAAAATAAAAACACTTGTAGGAGATATCAAAAACTGAAAAGTAAGTCCTTTCGGCTGCTCCCTTGTTTGCACTGGGGGTCACCACAGCAAATCTGAGGTGGATCTGCATGTTGAATTGGCACCAGTTTTACACCAGATGCCCTTCCTGACACAACTCCACATTACACGGAGAAATGTGGCAAAGGTGGGACTTGAACCGGGAACCTTCTGCACTGGAACCAAGTGCATTAACCACTTCGCCACCACCCTTGCTGGAGATATCAAAAACTCCAGCATTAAAAATCTTAATTACCACAGCAAATACAGCGGTGATAAACAGCAGAAAATGCTGTTTCTGCAGACAAGTGTCATTTCCGCCAACCAGAAAAACAATATTTAGTATCCAGCTGTATTTCTGGATGCTGCAGGGGAGGGGGTGGGGGGGGTAATTGTAATTCAGAATATTTTTTTTCTGCAACTTAGCAAGTTTTTCATCTATCAGCGAGGCACATTAAATCCCAGCTGGCCAGATGCTCGACTCCTGATGCTCAGCTTTAGATGAAACAAACTACGGTTGAAATGGAAGCAGTTCACAGCGCCGTGGAAATTCCACCCCTACAAGAGTCTATTAAAAATACATGTTCAAATGAATCGTGGTGGTTATGACAAGTTTTAACACACTCTTCTTCAACTTTTAATGTGCACAGCTATGACTTCAAAGGAAAAAAAAATTAAATATTAAAGCTATTATCGAAGCTGCTTTCAATATTATCCAAGCGTAGGTTATTTATATAGTACAGTAATAATTATGTTATATAAACCAGCTTCAATTTCAACCAACACAATGATCAAGAAGCGGCCTGCCTGTAGCTTTACAACATACAATGAGAAGTCTAATACATATATTTGCTGCTGTAAACCCAACAAGATTGTTTAGCTGTATTACAGTGGGCCAAGGTTAATATTCTTCATGTAAATATATGAATAATTTATGAGCACAGGGAAATACCTCATCATTAATGCAGTGAAACTAAGAAATAGTTCAATTCCTGGCAAAGCCTATTGCACGCTCAACATAATTTTGTGCAGATTTAGACAAAAACAAACTAAACGAGCATCTGCTTTGATTTGGAAGAATCACAGTCTTTCTGCAGTTGACGATCCCAGATCACTAGTGTTTACCCAGCGGTGAAAGAGTAAATACCCTGACTGACATTTGAGGGAGGTTAGTGTGCTCAGAGAGCAAAGTGGAAGTGGGGGCTCAGATAAATTTGTCTGACAAATGCTCCTGGAGTATGTGTTGTCGACTGTGCTTCAGTGAGGCCCTGGACTGGGATTTGAGTCTGACTGAAGCCAAGCAATGGATGCCAGATCACTAATTGCACAATTTAAAATCAAAGTCCCTGGCTGCTTGTCATTTGAAATGGAAAGAAGAGCCATTGCTTAATCAGTGAGCTCAACATAGATCTGCGAGACCCTCCATCAACGAACCCTAGATGAATGGAAGCTCAGCATCAGCGGCCAAAGCAAAGACAAAGTGATTGGCTGGGAGCTGACTTACGTTATTTACTGCTATGTTTGTGTGTGGATGGTGGGATCTAAGAGTATCAGATATGTGCACAATATCATATTTGATAAGCCTCAGAAAAATACATTAATACACAACATTAACAATATTACTGTCATGTATATATCTATTTTATTGACATTGCATTTTTTTTTTCCCTTTTTCCTTATCTGGCAAAATTGTAACAAAAACAATTTCACAAAGAATATCAACAGCAACATACAATAAAGTATATTTGATTGATTGACTGAACTAACAGGCTGGCTCAATGACAAACACTAATGCCCCCTTCACACATAGCAAGAATGTGCAGGAACCAGGCCAAAACGACAAATGAAGAGTTCAGGCGCAAAACCCTGTAAATGCCACGGCCACGGAAAATGAGGTAACCATTGCAAGTGAAAGCTTACCGAGGCTTGTATCCAATAACAAAATCAATTCTGCTGCAACACCCCATAAATCCTGTGGTAAATGCAAGTCAAGATGCAGTTTGTATGCAGAACCTCATAAGCACCATCCCAGTTTGTGTGCAAAACCACATAGTGAACAGCGCACCACTCACTGGCATGTATCTCAGTCATGTGACGCAAAGATTGCGGCGCCCACGAGAGCTTCTCTGATGCTGCATTTATACATAACGACGGCAAGTCCCAAATGCCACAAAGTAAACATTCTTGGCTGCTGATTTGAGGCAGAGGTGTCAGGTGTCCTCAGGAACTGCTGCAACCTGTTACCACGTTACAATTAATGGAACGTGTTGGTGGAGCATTATCAGGAACCATTACGCACGGTCAAAAATAATATTCCGCACTGTTATGCGCTATTGTGAGTAGGCGCAGAGAGGAGGAGGAGACAGAGAGCCAGATGTGTGGTTTCGTGCTGCTCTTGTCTCGCTTGTTTCCCCAAACATCAGGCGCAGCAGCAGGTGGAACACTTGTAGGAGTGCACTGAGGAGCATTGGAACAAGACTTTTAGCCAACTTGGTGTCTCTGTCCTTCTTCAGCATACTGCAGCAATGAAACTGAATGCAGTGCAGCAGGGTTTAATTGTGTGCACGTCAGAGAACGCTGTCACACTCTATTAAGGATCATCACTAATCAAGATGGATCAACATGCTCAGTTGTGACCTCCATGACATGAGGTGAAATGAGGGTGGTGCATGACATTTGTGTAAAATTTTTTGACAGCCAAAAAACATGCTCTACAAAAATCACGAATATCACGCATCAACACGCACTATTAAGAAACCTATTCAGATGAGTTAAGTCACATTAAGAATGTCAGGAATGTGCCAAGAATGACACAAATATGACATTCATAATGCGTACTGCCTATGAGTAAATGCAGCATTAGCATTCATTAAAGTGATGGACATAGTGAGTTTTGCAAACAAACTGAAGGTGGAGATACCAGGTTTTGCAGCCAAATCTATTTAAGGTTGCTAATTAACACATTTCTGAATAAAGGTTGATTTTTGAGATTCTGCTATTTTGTTCAATGCACCATAACCATTTCATAACAAGAAAGAATGATTCATGGAGATGTACAACTTGCATCAGGTAAATATCCTTATTTAAAACAAGAGTGGTCTGGTGTAGATACAGGGTTTTGCGCCTGAACTCTTCAAATATTGTCATAATCAGACACAGTCGGGAGGGAAAGAGGCATGGTCAGCAGTTTCAGAATGCAGCCAGACTACCTCGACCACACCTGCACTATGGCATCCAAAGCACATGTAGACAACAGTTAGATGACACAGACTGCCGTCAGATGGCCATAAAAGGCACTGCAGACTGCTCAAGGTCCAAACGTCTGGATGGCAAACACGGAGCAGTGTGGGAGGCAGCACTGTGTTCCTCCCTGTGCACAATTTCTGCCGATATGGGACACCGGAGTAGAAACAATGTATGTATCGGACTCACGCCATGTGTGTCAAAGCCGGCATGGTGCAGTTACTCACTCACATATGCAATCACACTCGTCCTCCCCTTCCCAGCACTACTGAGTCCTCAAGTGCGTGTGCATGCTGAGATTATCATTCAGCTGTGTGTGTGTGTGTGTGTTCATAACAGCTGAATGAGCCACTAACCGTGCACACGTGTGTGCATGTGCATGCAGAGTGTGCGTGCCACTGGATACCTTTGCTGAAAGTTTGGTGGCAGTGGGCCAATCAGTCACACAATGCGTCAGACGCAGCCTTTCCAGTGAACTTTAATTTATTTTTTATTTTTTGCTCACTTCAGGAGGTAAATCTGATTTCTAATGTGTGCAAGGCCTCTCGTCTTTGTTGCATCCCTGATGAGGACACACACACAAAAAACAAACCAAAAACAAAAACACTAATTTGTAGAAGATATCAAAAACTCTAGCATTACAAACTTAATTACCACAGCAAATGCAGCGGTGATAAACAGAAGAAAATGCTGTTTCTGCAGACAAGTGTCATTTCCGCAATCTAGAAAAATTATATTTAGTATCCAGCTGTACTTCTGGATGCTGCAGGGGAGGGAGGGGGTACTCATAAGTCAGAATATTTTTTTTTCTGCAATTTAGCAAGTTTTCCATCTATCAGCGAGGCACATTAAATCCCACCTGACCAGATGCTCAACTCCTGATGCTCAGCTTTAGATGAAACTCCAATGAAAATCCACCGAGAGCGCAACACAGGTCCTCACACAAAGGCTGCTTTCCAGCAAATGATGCAATCTACAGGCGTGAAAAAGTTCACGCATGCGCACGAAGGTTCAAGGTTGGCTCATGCAAGCACACGTGATTCAAATCCATCAGGTTTTGCAAAAAATAAAAAGGTCCGATACTTTTGTAACAGACCTTGTATTTCTAAATGTTACATGGGAAACAAGGTACCAGTAGATTCAGTAGATTCTCACAAATCCAACAAATCCAAGAATTCATGATATGCACACTCTTAAGGCTATGAAATTGGGCTATTAGCAAAAAAAAAGTAGAAAAGGGGGTGTTCAAAATAATAGTAGTGTGGCATTCGGTCAGTGAGTTCATCAGTTTTGTGGAACAAACAGGTGTGAATCAGATGTTCCCTATTTAAGGATGAAGCCAGCACCTGTTGAACATGCTTTTCTCTTTGAAAGCCTGAGAAAAATGGGACGTTCAAGACATTGTTCAGAAGAACACTGTAGTTTGATTAAAAAGTTGATTGGAGAGGGGAAAACTTATACACAGGTGCAAAAAATTATAGGCTGTTCATCTTCAATGATCTCCAATGCTTTAAAATGGACAAATAAACCAGAGACGCGTGGAAGAAAATGGAAAACAACCATCAAAATGGACAGAAGAATAACCAGAATGGCAAAGGCTCACCCATTGATCAGCTCCAGCATGATCAAAGACAGTCTGGAGTTACCTGTAAGTGCTGTGACAGTTAGAAGATGCTTATGTGAAGCTAATTTATTTGCAAGAATCCCCTGCAAAGTCCCTCTGTTAATTAAAAGACATGTGCAGAAGAGGTTACAGTTTGCCAAAGAACACATCAACTGGCCTAAAGAGAAATGGAGGAATATTTTGTGGACTGATGAGAGTAAAATTGTTCTTTTTGGGTCCAAGGGCCGCAGACAGTTTGTGAGACGACCCCCAAACTCTGAATTCAAGCCACAGTTCACAGTGAAGACAGTGAAGCATGGTGATGCAAGCATCATGATATGGGCATGTTTCTCCTACTATGGTGTTGGGCCTATATACCACATACCAGGTATCATGGATCAGTTTGGATATGTCAAAATACTTGAAGCGGTCATGTTGCCTTTTGCTGAAGAGGACATGCCCTTGAAATGGGTGTTTCAACAAGACGATGACCCCAAGCACACTAGTAAATGAGCAAAATCTTGGCTCCAAACCAACAAAATTAATGCCTCGCAGATGTGAAGAAATCATGAAAAACTGTGGTTATACAACTAAATATTAGTTTAGTGATTCACGGGATTGCTAACATAATAGTTTTGAGTTGGTAGCGTCAACAGCAGATGCTATTATTATTGTGAACACCCCCTTTTCTAGTTTTTTTTACTAATAGCCCGATTTCATAGCCTTAAGAGTGTGCATATCATGAATGCTTGGTCTTGTTGGATTTGTGAGAATCTACTGAATCTACTGGTACCTTGTTTCCCATGTAACAATAAGAAATATACTCAAAACCTGGATTAATCTTTTTAGTCACATAGCACTACTATTATTCTGAACACTACTGTAGCACTACTATTGTTCTGAACACTACTGTATATCTGCTGATATTGGAATATGTGCCAACTACTGAAGTAAATACATTTTTTCTATCTTCTTTACAAACATGACAGTGTCTGTTATTTCTCCCTCAGTTCCTTCAGTTCTTCAGTTTCTCCCTATATCCCTAAGGGTCACCACAGCAGATCTGATATGGAACTTCATGTTGATTTGGCACAAGTTCTACACCGGATGCCCTTCTTGATGCAAATTGAAATTACATGAAGAAGCCTGTCAGTCTATTTTCCTTCCTAATTAACTTCTCAATTAAGTGTGGGATATCTTATGAGTGTGAACGTTTGCCAGTGGTGATGTGTGTGTGTGTGTGTGTGTGTGTGTGTGTGTGTGTGTGTGTGTGTGTGTGTGTGTGTGTGTGTGTGTGTGTGTGTGTGTGTGTGTGTGTGTGTCAAGAAGTCGCACCGTCTGTGGGGTGAAGTCAAAGGATTGTGTTTCTGGACAAAAAATAAACCCGTTTTTTCACTTTCAGTACAGGACAGGACATCCTCCTCTTTTCTTCTTTCCACAAGCACAGTTAGCAGGCATTTTATAAATATTATATGAGGTCTGTTAGAAAAGTATCAGACCTTTTTATTTTTTGCAAAAACCTGATGGATTTGAATCACATGTGCTTGCATGAGCCAACCTTGAACCTTCATGCGCATGCGTGAACTTTTACACTCCTGTCGATTGCATCATTTCCTGGTAAGCAGCCTTTGTGTGAGGACACATGTTGTGCGCTCTGTGGATTTTAATTTCAAGGAAAAATGACGGAACGACTGGAGCAGTGCCGCATCAAATTTTGCCAGAAACTGGGCGACCGACAGGTGGAAACCATTCGGAAGATTCAGACGGCTTTCGGTGACTTTTCAGTCGTGTGACTATCCAAGAAATTGTGGAAGAGGTGGGCATGTCACAGCATGTTCCTGTGAGACTTCCAACACGGAGGCGCTTTTGCACCGCCGTCAGCAGCAGCATGAATTTCACCGTCACTCTTTTCATGGCCAAATCTTCTATCACAGTGGAATGTACCAAAAAAGTGCTGAAGTCCACCTCTTCCGCAATTTCTCGGATAGTCACACAACAGTCCCACATCATCACAGCGTTCACTTTGGAAATGATCTGGTCATTTCAGCATGTTGATGGCCGACCGGAGCATGGCTCACTTTCCACCATTGTGCAGACATCTTTAAACTGGTTGTACCGCTCCTTAATCTGTGTGATGTCCAAAGCATCGTCACCGAAAGCCGTATGAATCATCTGAATGGTTTCCACCTGGCTGTCACCCAGTTTCTGGCTAAATTTGATGCGGTGCTGCTCCAGTCATTCCCTCTTTTTCCTTGAAATGAAAATCCGCCGAGCGCACTGCACACGTCCCACATAAAGGCTGCTTATCAGGAAATGACGCAATCGACAGGCGTGAAAAAGTTCACGCATGCGAACGAAGGTTCAAGGCTTGCTCATGCAAGCACACATGATTCAAATCCATCAGGTTTTTGAAAAAAATAAAAAGGTCCGATACTTTTCTAACAGACCTCGTATATCCATCCAGTTTCTATATCCACCTACGCCAATCAAGGATCACAGATGGGGGTGGGGTGGGGTGGACCCTATACCAGCAGTCATGGGGTGTAAAGGTGGGGTAAACTCTGGATAGGATGCCAGACTTTCACACGACCACATATTGACATGCAGTATCCAATCAGAAAGGGGGGGGAGTGATCCCACAACCTTCTTGCTGTGATATACCTGTGCTAAACACTAAGAAGCTACCATGCCGCTACACACACACACACACACACACACACACACATATATATATATATATATATATATATATATATATATATATATATATATATATATATATATATATATATATATATATATATATATATATATAACTGCATTTCGTTCTGCCTGTAAGGGTCGAGTGACAATAAAAGTGAGTCTGAGTCTGATATATAAAGAGAGAGAGAGAGAGAGAGAGAGAGAGAGTCCACAGAAAACTGGACTCAGCCGCCTGTTGTTCAGCACCACAGACAGCTCCAGTGGCAGAGAAGGCAAAAACCATGACAGTCTTAGAAATTCATTCCACACACACATACACGGCCATCCCACAACAGCGTGACCACCATTATGCACATATGTGCCTTTTGCGAAAGAGTCTGATACATTTGATTCTAACTTTTGTCCCCACTAATTCCGCCACTGTATTCTTAAGGAGGAAGTGGGGCTGCAACAGAGACGGTCGGCAACTCCACTAAATCACCGACAGTCTTATCTCTGTGTGACTGAGGCTTCATCTCTCCTTGAAACTTCATGTTTGTCTTTTCTGACCTTTTACAAAACAGCAACAGAGGGGCAGTTTGTGGTCAATCCCTATCTGTTTGTGGACAAAATCCTGCAAAATCCTTTTTGCAGGTGTTGGTAAAATTTTTGGGGGGGATACACCTTCTCCAGAAAAGTGCTTATCAAATTTCACTGGATGACCCAGATTTGTCAAAAAAAATTTCCTTTTATTGCTGTTTTTGATATTATAGAACAGCCTGTATGTTTTATTTTGTTTGATGTAAAAAGTGCATAGATACTATGCCCTGCTGAAAACCTGAATTCTGTCCATCCATCTCTGTCAGACAGCTGAGGCATAAAAGTGTTTGATGTAATATTCATCTAAGGTGTTTCAAAGCCTTGCCAGGAGCCTATAATAATAGTTAAAGTTGAACTATGACTTTCTAAGAGCAAAAACAGCTGCAAAGCAGCTTTTTGTTTCAAACCCACACATTCTCTATTTGGGACAGGCCAGGACAGCAAGCAGCCCAGTCCATTCCCTGTACCCTCTTCTCCTACAACCATGCCTTTGTAAAGTGTGCAGAATGTGGTTTTGTATTGTCTTTCTGAAAAATGCATGGATGTCCCCTGGACTGGCAGCAGTCTAAATTTTAGTGTCAATGACATTTACCAAGAGGACAGCCCCATAACATGACAGACCCTGGCTTTTGGACTTGTTGTTGGTAACAGCCTGGATAGTCCTTTTTTGTCTGAAATCCATTTCTTGCAAAAAAAAAAAAAAAAAAAATATCTGGATTACTGGTCTGTTTGACTGCAATACACATTACCATTATGTGATGCTCCGACCCAGATGGTTCTGAGCCCAGAGACGTAGACACCACTTCTGGACATTGTTAACATATGATTTCTTTTTTGCACTGTAAAGTCTAAGATGCATTTGTGAATGTAACTCTGTACTGCAGTGCTTGACAAAGGTTTTCCACAGCAGCCCCTTGCCCGTGTGGCTATATTAACTGAAAATGAATACCAGTTGTTGATGCAGTGCTGTCTGATGTGTGCTCAGCTTCTGCTTGTGCCCTTTACACAATGAAGTTTATACAGATTCCTTGATTCAGTTCATGATATTAACACTGTAGAGGGAGAACTATATACAAATCCCTTCAAATCTTTCTTGTTTTTAAGCATTTCAATAATTTCCTTGTGCATTTCTTGACAAACTGGAGATCCTCTGTCCGTCTTTGCTCCTCAAAAGGTTAGCCTTTCATGGATCCTACTTTTGTAAGAAATCATGAGTACAATCATCTGTTCGACTTAACTATTATTTGTATATTTATTTTAAGACATTACTCATCCTGAATTGTCACTGTTCAACCATGTTAATGTGTTGCAGGCCTCAAAAGCAGGAGTGGATGAATATTAACAAATGTAATATAGTAGACCAGGAAAAAAAGCAAAATATGACTTATCTTGGCTTCATGCTGTCTGCAGTGAAATAGAAATCTACAGGGCATTAACTTTTCTATTTCTTGTTATAGCTGTGCTACAGGTTTGGGTGATTCTCCACTGGCTGTTGGGAGAAGCTGTAAACATTATGACCATTGAGGCTGGGTAGAATTTTACGAAGAACATTAGTGGCATGTGAGAAGCAACTTACTCATACCCCCAGTGACACAGCAAGCTGAAGCTGAGATGATGAGCTTTCTTCCTCCTCCTCTTTTGATTGAGGCCAAAAGCAAGACTCCACACACAACGGTGTCTCAGAAAGGAGAAAGGGGTGGTGTTGAATAAACACACGTGCACACATGCGTACACACACACACACACACACACACACACACACACACACACACACACACACACACACACACACACACACACACACACAGAGTAGAAAAAACACTTCCCTGAAGTCAATTCCACACTCAAGCAACATCCGTCTCTGATCTGGGAACGTTCTTGCAGCAGTGGCACAACAAGAGTGATGCAGCACTGAGGGTCATGAATTAAAAAGTCAATATGTAAAACCATAGAGGGATGCCATTATGAAAAAGCATTCCATCAATGGAAATCATATTAACATGATAAAGGGCAGATTGGGAGGCGAGGGCATTGATTCAGATGCCGCTCCATGGCCTGCCATGTCCACCTCAAACATGTTAATGAATTGTGCTGCAAAAACAGGGGTGAGGTGTGTCTTTGTTTGAGGGCGGCGGGGCGGGGTGGTCTTGAGGGGAGGATGGTCAAAGCAACAGGAGTGGCTGGCGTCAAAACAAGCAGATCCAACCTCAAAAATTGATGACAGATTTTTGAAATAAATTTCTGAGTGGGATCTTAAACTCCAAACTGACACTGGTCCCTAATTTTATTATTATTATTGTTGTTGTTGTTGTTGTTGTTATTATTTAAAAACTTGTATGTGATCATCTACATGTGGGAATTAAACATATTTTTCCCCTTTTCCTGAATTCCTCATCTTTATGTCAGTTTTTTTTTTTAGATTTTCTGAGATGTTTGGACAGCATTTAAAATAGTACATGTAAACAAATTACATTTTATATATTGCTGACAAACGATGCTTCAAAACTGGACTTGCACAATAATGTTAAAGATATTTTTAGATTATCAAACAGGAAAACTTGTACAAACCTTGTAACTGTTAGCATGGCCCAAGCAGAGGGTCACCCCTTTGAGTCTGGTCTGCTTGAGGTTTCTTCCTCAAATCATCAGAGGAAGTTTTTTTCTTACCACTGTCACATGTGTTCTTGCTCTGGGGGTTGGTGAGGTTAGACCTTAGCATCTTGAGGCAACATAGTTGTGATTTGTTGTTACATAAAATGAAATTAAATTTAAATGGATAAAAAAACAATTCTGCCTGGCAGATGTGGCAGCTAATGTGAGTGAGACAAGACACATCCAAGCATCAAAAATGCAGTGCTGACAAAACTCAATGAGAATCATCTATAGGCTCTCAACAATGAGCACACGGTCAAAGGAAGACATCAGAAAGAAAACATCTGAGAATATTTTACTTTGGAAAGTGTTAAAGGCCACACCTATGAGTACACCATGTCCTCCTTCTTCTTTCAGCTGCTCCCTTTAGAGGGCGCCACAGCAAGTCACTAGTCTACATCTCACCACACAAGAATTTTAGATTTCTGATGTAAAATTCGTGTAATATTACCACAAGATGCAACAGTTACCTCAACTGCGAGGGCAGCATCACAGTAAAACTGTGTGATCAGCACAAGAAAGAGCAATGAAGAACAAATACTAAAATGGAACAGCAATAAAATGAAAATGGCAGGGCTGGTATGATTTAAATCACTGTAAAAACAAAATATAATCTAAAATAATTTTTCTTAGAAATCACTATTTAAAACTACTGAAATATGAAATCAGTACAATTAATTAATGGTACTTGTACATGTTGTATGTGCACATTTATGTTTTAACATGTCAATAAAGATTATAACTGATATTATTTGTATTTGTATAGTCTCATTTTAAAGAGTAAAATAAATTAAAAAAAGAAAAAAGTCCATTTAAATCAATAAGCTTCCATTAAAAATAAATAAATAAAAATCTTTTTTTTTTCTTTCTTTTTTTTTAACCAGCCCTGGAAAATGGCAAAATTTTCATTGAAAAGCTGTGCATCATTGTTCACAATTATGAAACCATGTGACTCTGTTCTCAGGTTGACATTACATCATGACAGGCAGCCCTTTTAGATCAAATGACAACAAACAAGGATGTGTGGTTGTTGTTGTTTAATATTTCCCAGGGCCCCTTCACATAGTGCGAATTTTGGACAAAGTGCACACTTAGTGTGCATGATGCAGGAATCGTGTGCAAACCATGTAACGTCGTCTCTGCCTCCAACACCTTGCTACAACTACTTGCGCACACAAGTGCCTGAAAGACAAAGTGTACGCTGTGTGAACCCATCGCACCCTCTCGCAGCAGGTGCCAGCCAAATTCCAGGTGACACGGACGAACACCTAACACGACTCGCATGGCACTTAGAAAATGTGCAGCCAGTCACACTCTTGGCACGACAACAGACTGTAGACAATCACTGTCGTACTGTTGTGAAATTTGTCTGTTTCCCACAAGTGTGACTTTGCAAACACACACTGACACATTGGTGTGTGCGCTCCACTCACGGGAGGTGTGGCTTCTGACAGATGCAGCTGTGGTGATGTGTCATTCTGGACATTCCAGCTACACAACACCTACTGTGTTTGGACAGTCATGGACTAACAACTGTCCACTGTGAGTCTTGTGTGTCTGATTGCTGTATTTATGTGGACATGAATAAAAACATATATTGCCGTGGTGGCAACAAGCTGCAGCAAGCGAGCGCACACACAGAGGGGACACTGACAGATCAGTCAGATCAGAACTCACAGCGGTTCCGCATGACGTGGTGTCTTTGTTGTGGTGCAACACACCTGACCAGTAGATGTGGAGCACACTGCTTCTCATTCATGTCATTTCATGACTGTATGTCTGTGACCATGAGTCATCACCAGAGGAACTGAACGGATCATATTTGTATTGCTTGCTTGATAAATGTGGTGTTTTTATATGGTGTGTGATTTAATTTTATTTTGTAATACTTCCATGTCCTTCCTGATATGAGGCAGTGTCCTGCACCTTTCAAAGAACAGCTCCATAGCTCAGTGCTAAAGTCTCTGCCTGGGGATCAGAGGTTTTAAAAGGTGTGAGTTTGCATCCTGGGTGGTGTTTTTTGTTTTTAATTGTTCCACATAAGAAGCACCATGTCCTGCACCTGGCACTGTTCCTGCTTGATGGACACCGGCGCGTGCATGAACTCTTGCACCGGGCTTGTGCACGCCTGCTTATTGGTGCGATGTTTCATGCATGGTATTTTGTTTGCTAATTTCAAACTGTTTTGCACTATTTCACCATGTTCGTCCAAACTCTGCACTATGTGTGAAGAGGCCCTAAAGAATGTGTAAAGTTTTGACTCACAGGGTGCAATGCTGAGAAATGTTGTTTTTTTTCAGAATTTAAAAGATGGTGAATCATGTCCTACTTTTTCCTCAGTCAGGCTCAAAATTTCTCAGTCACCCCTCCTACTTTTTTTTTTTTTTTTCCTGATCGGGAAGGTAGATTGGATTCCATCTGGCTCAGCCCACCTTTGAAAATTAGACTTGCGCAGGATTTGTCAATGTTTGAATGCAAATGTGGGTGGAATGTGCCACGCATGGGGATCATGACATCAGACTTCCTGACTCCAGACTATGTGACTGCAGCATCCTCACCACTGTAGCAGTGCCGAGTGCAGCTACAACAGTGAGGACAACAAACAACCTTCTTTCTCTGCAGCACCATATTGCCAAGAAAATCCACTGGTGTGTTTGATGTCCATAAACACAACACACGCGCACACACACACACACACACACACACACACACACACACACACACACACACACACACACACACACACACACACAAACCACTGTGGTAAACAGCAAGCGTTGAACATATTTGAGTTCTGACACCAAGTGCTGTCACTGTGGGTGGAATTCCACCACTTCTGGCTGATTTTGGTCTTTAACAAGGAGCAAAAATGAACAAAGGATGGATTATTCAAGTGCAGAGAGTTGTCTGATTTTAAATAGGTAAATGTAAATAGTTGAGTTGATATTTCAGAATGGCATTATTTATAAACTCTCAAAAAGTTAAGAGTTTTAGCACTTTGCACAATGTTATATTCAAACAGGAAACATTGGCTCTGATGTCATCTTAACCCGTTTTTGCCCAGATTTTTTTTTTTTTTTTTTTTTATAAGTGGAAAAAGTTGCATTAGTACCTTTGAGATTTTTTTTATTCTGAGTTGAAAGGTAAAATGGTAAATGGACTGCATTTATATTGCGCTTTTCCACCTGCATCAGATGCTAAAAGCGCTTTACAATAATGCCTCCCATTCACCCAGATGTCTGCTGCCATACAAGGTGCTCACTACACACCGGGAGGAACTAGGGGATTAAGGACTTTGCCCAAGGGCCCTTAGTGATTTTCCAGTCAGGTTGGGATTTGAACCGAGGATCTTCTGGTCTCAAGCCCAATGCATAACCACTAGTCCATCAGCTCCCCAGTGATGGTCTAGTGGTTAATGACAGTGACACACTTCTGCAACAATTGTTGCCAGTGGGGCAACATGGGTTAAAAACATTTTTGTAATCACTGAAAAATGACCACACCTCATGTCATCAAGTAGCAGTCTGATGCTGCAGACAACAGGAATCCTGCTACAACAGCTGCTGTGATAGTTTTTCTGATGCTGACATTGGAACGTAGCATAGGTCCAGACACACACACACACACACACACACACACACACACACACACACACACACACACACACACACACACACACACACACACACACACACACACACACACACACACACACACACACACACGGCTTGAGCCAGAATGAGTTTGGATGTATAGGACAGATTTGAAAACAGGTCTGAACACTATCCAGCTGGAAGGCGGTCTGTAATGAATCTGAATTGCCAACCCCAGTCTGAAGGGGTCCTAAAGTTACTGTCCCTTTAAAAATCTATATTCACAGATTAGATGGTGGTACGTTCCCCAGTGGGCTGAACGCTGGTATCTGCAGTATCAGCAAGTCACGGTGATCCCAGAAAGATGGCCGGTTCTTGATAAACCTAAAATCTTGCTGTCTACAGAACATCCCCAACCACCACTTGAAGGATGTCAGCCTGCTGTAAACCTTATAACTTCCCCAAGAGGGGAGTGGACCAGAGAGAATTAATCAATGCATTGTGGTTGGATCTGGTGTTGTGTTCTTGAGTCTGTCTGTCCTTATGTGGCACCAGCACCTGAAGATGTGAGGCAATGCCCGATGCTGTGGCCCCCGGTAAACATTTACATCAGCTGGTGTCTCTAATCTGACTTTGCAGGTGATGGAATTCCTGATCACTACCACAGGGGGTTTTGGACTGGGGATGAGGGTGGAGGGTCCCCATAAGGTGGGAAGACTCAACGTACATCTCAAGGGCAGAATATTGATTCACAGGTGGGAAGGGTGGCTGCAGACAGTTTTCATGCTTTGTTGGAGCTTACCACTGTCCAAAAAACCTTCATCCATCATCAGCAAAGCTAAAGTATTACTAACAGGTGTGGTAGCCCCAACAACATGAAAATCATCTGAAATGCCCATAATAGCTAATGCCAATGATTTTATAAGCTGCTTGAATGTACAGACATGACTCTGTCAGAGCTCGACCCTGTGTTGTAGTATCTTGTGTTGTGTTCAAAGCTGTTGTACTAACATCACCTCTGTATAGGAGTGAGGTATGGACACCTTACCAGCTACACATCAAGCTACTGCTACAAGCAGTTCCAACAACGCTGCCTCAGATCAATCTGCAATATAAAATGGCAGGACAAAGTGTCAAACACCAAAGTCCTGGAGCAATGTGGCCTTCACAGCATTGAAAGTCTTGTCATCAAGGTTCAGCTACGCTGGACTGGACACCTCACCAGAATGGAGGATGACAGAATTCCAAAAGCAATATTCTTCATCCAACTGCTAAGTGTAGTAGAGAAGCTTGAATCTTTGACTGGACTGGTTTGCTTTCTTCTCTACAAGAGTCAAGACAGAAGTCAGACTACCAGAGCAAGAATTTTAGCTGAGGAAGCTTCTGCGATTAGAAGCAAAACGTCCTCACGTCAAGCAACCCAGTTCACTCGAAGACACAAGCTTCTCTACTATGGAAACCATCTGGACAACTGAGAGAGCCTACACAGAAACAACTGCTAAGTGGTAAACGACCTGTACACAGTCCCCGCCTCAGCTTCAAAGACACACTGAAAGCCAACCTCAAAGCCTGCAACATCAACAACTGGCAAAATGCTGCTCAGGACCGCGCCAAATGGCGACACGTTGCTCAGAGGGAGTCAAACACTTTGAGGCACACAGGACCCAGTACCTGAGAGAGAAGAGAGCTCGAAGAAAAGCCCCTGGTGGAACTACCCCTGGTATGTGCACCACATACACATGCTGCATGTGTTACAGAGTCTGTCTGTCAGGGATTGGGCTGCTGTCTCACAAGAGAATCCATTGCTAGACTGTCGCAAGATACTCATGTGTCGCCTTGACGTGAGAATCCATATACATATAAGTCAACGTCATTCATCTGGTCCCCTGGTCATCTCCCGTGGGTGGTCTTCCAGGCATGTCCCACTGAAAGGAGGCCCTGGGGAAGACACAGGACAGGCTGGAAGGATTGTATTTCCAAGCTGGCTTGGAAAGTCTTGGATCCCCCAGGAAGAGTTTGAGGACTTGGCTGAGGAAACAGAAATGTGGGTTGAGCTTTTTGGTGTACTGCTACCGTGACCAGGACCTGGATAAGCAGCAAAAAATGAATGAATTTTAAGTTTTTTTGGCAGAAGATTTCTCTATTTTAATGTTTATTTTTGTTCATTTAGATAACTGATCACCAAACCAAACCAATGCGCAAACAACACCAGACCATGTTAAACACGGAATTAAAAACAAATGAGGACCATCAAAATAAATGTGATGGAGTGATTTAAGGAAATCTTTCTGATCTTTCGTGGTCTGCAATGTGACCCATCTTCATTTGGACCACACAGAGTCACGTTGCGCCTCTTTCTGCCTATTTGACATTTTGATAGAAAAAAAAGAGAAAACTGAAATTTATCAGAAAAGTGGAATTCACCAGGGAAGACGTTCGACTGTCAATCAGGGCAAAATTGGTAGCAAACTGCCCCCTGCTGGATAAAGATTTAAATGCTTAAACCCTCTTATAGATTTGTTCATGAGATAGATATTCAGTAAAATATTGATACTTCTCTTATGTAAATCTCTGTTTTTCCAAATTGTTTTGTTTTAAAAAATGCTGGTGGAGCCGTCCCTGTCTGCCGCTTCAATCACACAGTCGGTGTCTCAGCACCACCAAAGGATTTTACCCCCCTCCTGTCTGAAGATGAATTTTGGGGGAGGATGCAATAGGTGGGCGAGTCCCAGATTTTTTTTTTTTTTACAAGTTGCAAGTGAATCCAATTACAGTGAAGCCTGAGAGAAAGAGATGAAGTGTTCTAATGCCACCAAGAGACTGAGAGAGCGAGACTCACCCCCCGCTGACCATGACTACAGACGTGTAGCCTGGAGAAGAGAGCATCCATTGCATTTCTCACACACACACACACACACACACACACACACACACACACACACACACACACACACACACACACAGAGAGAGAGAGAGAGAGAGAGAGAGAGAGAGAGAGAGAGAGAGAGAGAGAGAGAGAGAGAGAGAGAGAGAGAGAGAAAAAACGTGACTGTTATGAAAGCAACAAGGCAGTGCTGCCAGGCCAAACAGATGAATTACTTATCACAGATGTGCAAAAGGAGGTGGCAACACACACACACACACACACACACACACACACACACACACACACACACACACACACACACACACACACACACACACACACACACACACAAACATCAATTCAACTTCAATTAGCAGGAGCCAGATTGGAGTACGTTCATGACGTGCAAACTCTTATAATCAATCAGCAGCCAGGATCACGCAGGTTCTTCTGCATTTCAATTAATATTATTCTTTTAATTCATATGTACAGAGATTGTTTCGAGAGCAGGAAATGGAATATTTTCAGTGCCATACGAGGTGCAGAGGAAAAAGAGGGGATGGAAGAGGGAGGGTTCCAGAAAGAGAAAGCGCCCCTTCCTTGGAGTCTGACGGCACCTTTGTTAAATATGAACTAATTAAGTGAAAAAATTAAAGTGTTTCATTTTCATTAGTATCAGACAATAGGACTATGAAACATAATTGAGAGTAGTTCCACTTTAATAGAAGGAACAGAAGTCATTTGGCATTGAAATGTGCAGGGTGATTTAGCCAAAAGAAAGTGTGTTATTGGATTTAATAGAATACCTGCACATGATCAATGCTCGGAGTGCAGGTGGCACTTTGTCTCCGCTTCTTCAAATGATTAGGCTGACAGAATAATGGCCAGCCGGATCCACGTTGCTCCTGCATTGATTACCAGGAGCAGCCCATTTTTCACCACATGGAGCTCCACATGATATATATTAAGCCTTTACATGTGTTACGTACTGTGCATTCGGAAAGTATTCGCAGCGCTTATATATAAATATAAGGAAATCACATGTACATAAGTATTCACAGTCTTTGCCATGAAGCTCATAATTGAGCTCAGGTGTCTCCTGTTTCCACTGATCATCCTTAAGATGTTTCTACAGATTAACTGGAGTCCACCTGCTGTAAATTCAGTTGATTGGACATGATTTGAAAAGACACACACCTGTCTACATATAACGTCCCACAGTTGACATTCAGAGCACAAACCAAGCATGAAGTCACAGGAATTGTCTGTAGACCTCTGAGACAGGATCGTGTGGAGGCACAAATCTGGGGAAGGGCACAGAAACATTTCTGCTGCTTTATTTATTTATTTATTTTACTTGTGTTTTTAATTATGTATTTGATTTTTCTTTATTTACTCACTTATTTTAAATTTTATTTTGAACTGTTCTGTGTGAGGCACCGTGAGGCAACTTTTGTGCTTTGGCGCATTATAAGCTGATTAAATGAATTAATTAAGGTACCTGCTAATTAATGCTAATTGTGCTGACATGCAAATTAAATAATGCTAAAATTTGACTCAATGGAAATGCTGGAGCACAGCCTTCTTTCCTGGTCTACTAACCATATAGCAAGTCATACTGTGTAAAATATTTGCTTTAAAATGTTCAGAAAGGAAATAAATGTCCACAACAGCTAATGCCCAGCTGGTGGCAACATCGACCCAGTGGTGCCTACTCACTGTCAATCAAAGTGACCATGCCCATAATCATCCATAACATGATGGCTTAAAAATCAGAAAACTGATGACTGACTAAAAACTAACTCCCAGTACAGATGCCAGGAACAGGGGAACTAGCTATTGAGAGAAAACCCTTCATTTTATTTTTTTAAATTTATTTACTTATTTGTTTATTAACTTATTTGTATCTGGCTGTAAATATGTTTATTTCTGCTGTAAAGTTTGAGATTTCAATACAAGATTCAATGGGAGTAACATGTTTGGAACCAGCCTCCAATGATCATTCAAGGAACTGCAAGACTTGAAACTTCAGCACTGGCTTCATGTTTAGCACCAGTCAATCAGTCAAGCTCACAGCTGAGCAAGGATACTTTAAGCTTGTCATCAACTAATCACTGATTATATGACTATGACACCAGCATCTGGTGCACTGAGAGCAGCAAAAGCACGGAGGCGGTCCAAGGCCACATTCAGGTGAACAAAGTAGTCACAAATATTTGCAAATGTTCTCCCTGTCTGAACACAACAACATACTGTGAGACAAATCAGCTGACTGCTGACAGAACTCAGAAGCTTAACCTTTCTGGCGGCTCTGTCTCACTGTTACCCGAAGAGGCACTGCAGCGGCTTCACATCTTTTGAAGGAGTCAGTGCTCAGAATGGAGGCACACAAAAAGCAGAGGGCTGATAACACGATGCTTTAATGTCGATTACATATTGCAAGTCTGCATTTGTGTGGAATCGATCGGCTCAATCTTGAATTTGGATGCATAATGTGCGGCAACCAGCAAATCTGGAGCACATACAAGCGCTTTTCACAAACTACAGGGCACATAATCTGAGTGCAAATTGGGGCACTGGGCATAAAGTTATCAGAGTGGCAACTTCACTGCATTTAAGATACAAATGTGCCACCACATGCTTACATCAGTGCACTGAGAGGGGAGATGTCTGACCAGGAAAGTGATGGCTCACTCTGTGATTACAGGCTCACCGTGATTGCAGGCTCGCTCTGAGTACAGGCTCACTCTGTGATTACAGGCTCACTCTGTGATTACAGGCTCACTGTGATTGCAGGCTCGCTCTGAGTACAGGCTCACTCTGTGATTACAGGCTCACTCTGTGATTACAGGCTCACTCTGTGAGTACAGGCTCACTCTGTGATTACAGGCTCACTGTGATTGCAGGCCCGCTCTGAGTACAGGCTCACTCTGTGATTACAGGCTCCCTCTGTGATTACAGGCTCCCTCTGTGATTACAGGCTCGCTCTGTGAGTACAGGCTCACTCTGTGATTACAGGCTCACTCTGTGATGACAGGCTCACTCTGTGAGGACAGGCTCACTCTGTGATTGCAGGCTCACTCTGTGAGTACAGGCTCACTCTGTGATTGCAGACTCATTCTGTAATTGCAGGCTCACTCTGTGAATGCAAGCTCAGAATCAGCTGGCAATACATGCTGGTTTGGCAGTTGAATTAATGTGTATATGAAAGCTCAGAACTACACAGGAGGACCTGGTCAATGACCTGAAGAGAGCTGGGACCACAGTCACAAAGATTACATTAGTAACACATGATGCTGTCATGGTTTAAAATCTTGCAGGGCAGCAAAGTCCCCCTGCTCAAGCCAGCACATGTCCAGGCCCACTTGAAGTTCACCAGTGACCATCTGGATGATCCAGGAGGCATGGGAGAACATCATGTGGTCAGATGAGACCAGAATAGAGCTTTATGGAATCAACTCCACTTACCATGTTTAGAAGATGAGAACAACCCCAAGAAAACCATCCCAACCATGAAGCATGGGGGTGGAAACATCATACTCTGGGGGTGCTCTTCTGCAAAGGGGACAGGACGACTGCACCGTATTGAAGGGAGGATGGATGCGGTCATGTATTGTGAGATTTTGGCAAACAACCTTCTTCCCTCAGTAAGAGCATTGAAGATGGGTCATGGCTGGGTCTTCCAGCATGACAATGACCCCAAACACACAGCCAGGGCAACTAAGGAGGGGCTCCATAAGAAGCATTTCAAGGTCCTGGAGTGGCCTGGCCAGTTAACATTTGGTCTCCTCTGTGAACGTCACACCCCCTGCATGTCTATGTGGTCCTGAAGAGCCCAGTTCTCCCTTTTTTCAGCATGATTTAACAAAAGAAATTGAAAAAATTAAAAACTCCTTTTTTCTCATTTTTTAAAATAACTCTTGACACTTTTGACCCAAGCAGTGTCAACAGTGTCTGTATGTTGTTGAATTCTGCACTGATATTCAGTCCTCATGTGACAGACTTGCAGTTCAAGGACTCATACATTAACTGCAGCTCATGGATGAGTCCGACACACTGGGATCCGTCTGGCACCCAGAGCCTCAGTCTTCACAGAAACTGTAACTCCTCGTGCACGACGTCACTGGCCAAAGAAAAGCTCGGCGTAGAAAAGCAACAGAGTTGTTTTTAAAAAACATGAGCGCATCACAGAGCTGGGCCACATTGAGAAACAGTGGGTCTTTATCACTTCAAAGGCTGACATCCCTCCGGCATCTCGGAGAAGCCGTGACTGGCACTCGTACAGCCTCTTTCTGCTGCATTTGTCCAATCTGAGGAAGCCCAGAGTCAGGAAACACAAGGTCTTTTCAAAGTTAGTCAACAGGCCTTTGAAGAGCAGCCAATGGAGTCAGCAACCCTGCGACAAGGTGCCGAGCCATTATCATTCAATAGACAGCCGGGATTTTGCATATTTAACAGGAAATTTCACTTTGGTTTTTGACACAGGGCATTATGCATCCTCTGTACAGAAAATCCATCAGCACCTTGCCAATTTTGTTTGTGTTTCCCCCATTTCACTGGGGAAATGTGTTTCTCTTGAAATGCATCCTGCATTCCAAACATGTGCTGGAATTAAATTATATATCTGTTTGGACAAACAAATTGGACCACGGGTTCAAGGTAAACACTTTTACATGCTTATTGTGTTTGCCTCTTTGGTTTATTGTTGATTTCACATTGTGAGTCAATGCCATTTTTTAATGTTTACTTGTGTATGAAAAATGTAAGTAAAAATTGTGTTTGTGCTCAGTTGAGTTCCCACACCAGTGAGATGTGACAGGAATATATTCCAGACACCTGCAGTGGGGTTGACATCTCAGCATGTTCATGATTAAATCAAATGACATCACATGGCAACATTTTCTGTTCAGCTTTTCATTGAATAGAGGTGATGAGATTTTTAATCAATCCTAAATGATGAAAATCAGATATTGGTGTGAGTCTGTCACAGTTAATCACAGGAAGCTCTTATCTGGAATACTAGTTTTTTTTTTTTTTTTTGCACCAATAATGAAAAGGGAATTCTGAATTCACAACGCTGCAAAACTCCTGATGTCTCAGTGCAGGACAAGGCTTTTGCTGCCTTTTTAAAATAATGATAATTTTGTCACATATTCATCTTCCAGATATTACTGTTATGATTATTCTTTGTGTTCTCTGGGCAGTTTCTCCCATATTACATCATCGATTGGGCTTTTAAATTGACATCACTGTCACATTAGCTCAGTGCTGCTAAACTTTCTGTTTCTGGCCATCCAGGATCACATGTCACCACACATCCATGATGGTCGATGGTTTGCTTTGCCTTTATGACTGCCATCAGAGCATTCACTCATCCCCAGAATGTCAAGTTTTGTTCCCAGTCTGTCTCTTTATAAATGCCCATTGTGTCATTACTGAGTTTTCCCTGCAGCTTCTGGATTAGGACACCTCGTAGGACTGATCACCTCTGTGCACTGACCTTCTGCTTGGATATTGGTAAGCCTCCTGCTGTCCCCTTTCAGAGACTGTTGCCTGTTGAACTGATCGCCTGTGTGCCTGAACTTTGTCTGATTATCGACCAAGCCCTGCCGTGTGAACTTTTGTTACTAATCGTGCTGCGGACAACAAACCAGCTCCTACTGATCCTGGTTGTCTGCACTGGGGTCCTGGGTCTGTTACAATAATAATGACATGTTTTATGTGTCCACCTCAGAATCTAACTGTGCATCTTCCTGCATGCAGACAGCCAATATTTTGAGGAAGGGGCCTTTTTAGTTTGATTTTGTGTCTCTTCATTTCTTTCTTTCTGTTTTTCTTTTGTTCTGTTCATTCTGACAGTGGGGGAAAAATAAAATATAAAAAAAATAGAGACACTTTTATCTCTTTCAACTGGTAAACATCAACTTTATCTGTTTGGGTGAGAAGATGACATGAGGAGTTTGTGATGAAAGCTATAGTGACAAATTTAACAACCTTGTTTTGTCTGTTGAGGTCAACGGTGCCACCATCAAGAATTATGGGACCACGTACCCGTGGCAAAAGTTGTTTGTATTAGAAGCCTAGAGGCTGTGCAGATGGCAGCCTGCTCCTCCGTTGGAAGCGTTCCTCCTCAGTTTTATGGAAGGTGAGAAGAAGGTAAAGCTGCACCCTCTTTGTAGTGAGTAATTATTGAAAATTCACAGCAGAATGCTACAATATGGTTAATATGTGAAGAGTCACACGGTATCCGTTGTCGCAGACTAAATGGTCCCCCTTAAAAATCGGTCTCTCCTGCCTTCACTGTGCATGTGTCATTTTGCACCACAGCAGCTCGTTTGAGTCTGACCAAGTGATCAAAGGGAATAATGTGATTATTAACCATCAGATGACAAAGTAAAACCTCTTAAATCATTCTGAAGTCAGTTTTAAGCAGAAATGAGGCGATAATCGGTGAGTCGCTACAGACATTTTGAAATGACGGAGGCGCAGTGAACACAGCAGCAGCAGCTCATGTAGCCGATCTGCGACACCGACTCCTACAGACACATACTTCAAAGACGCTCACTTGTGCTAATGGCTAACATGGTTTATAGGGGGATGTAGATTCTATTACAACAGTAATATCAGTTCAGTGTTGATACTGAGGTCAAAACACTGCAGCTGTTAAATGTTTCTAATGGCTCCAAACTGCCCGGGTCATTGTTGTTATTGTTGTGTGCTTTGCCGCATTCAACAAACTGTACAACAACTTCAAAATTATTATATCTTGTATCTGCTGATTTATGCGGTTTTCAAAAATAGATGTTTGTGTGTGTGTGTGTGTGTGTGTGTGTTGGGCGGGGGGCTTCCACCCAAAGCAGTTCTGGTTTCACATCCAGCATGCACATCATGTAACTACAGAGTCGACCAGCACTCCTTCCTGGAGGTGGATCAGAATGTTATGGAGGGAGAACGTGTTTGTGCCATAAAGCAGCAATCAGTCAATTTCTGGTATTTAAAGAGTGCAACACTCAGACACAGCTTACAGAAGCAGGCTCCCAATGCATGCTCATAGTACTTGCCAGCAACAAGATATCTTTGGCTGACAGCATAGGCGTAGGGGGGGGGGGGGAATCGACAAAATGCTCAAATTCAGGCAGATGGGCTGGGAAATTCGGGCATGGGTCATGTTAAGGATAATTTGTTTATGTCTAAAAAATATTCCAAAGGCCAAGAAAAAAAAATTGATGATGAAATTTTACTGGAAAGTGTGATGACCATCATCAGTGTAGAAGTAGAACAGATGTCTTCAACTCTATAGAGTCTCTAGTGCCAGGGTCCAGGGTTATAAATGCCAGCATGAAGCCGACTCCTTCCAGTCCAGCTCTCCACAAGTTCTCTTATACTCACTCGACTGGTAAGCACTGAAAGCCGAGATAGGCATATCCAAACTTGTCCTCTAACACTCCGAAACGGAGGTGTTCCTTTGTCTCGCTTCATCAGCAAATCGGTCGTGACGCGCGAAGCCTCCGCGCAGCTTTCCATGACAAAACCTCTTGTTAAAAGTGAAATCTGCCGGAAAATGGCTGATGTCCAGCTCTTGTGATAACCAGAGAAAGAGCACACGACGGTCTCGTATCCACAGAGCCATCAGCTTAGAAATGATCCAGTGGTTTGTGCCGCATCTTCGCAGCTCGGAGCGCGGCGCACCGACCGTCCTTAAAGGGGTCCTTAAAGCTGTAGTTAAAGTCCTTATTCTCTGTGAAGCCCGTAAAATTTTCACTGAAAGCCAGATACATTTTTCAAATGGTTTCCAGGCGCCAGTCTCTAACAGCTTCTGAAAAAATTCTGATGGAAAAAAAGTCCTTTTCATTCCGCCATTTCCAGACAATGAAAATCCGACGAGGGGGTGGGACCACTCCTTCCACAAGGCGTGCTCACAGGCGGATGACGTCACCGACAGGCGTGGAAAAACTCACGCATGTGCACAAGGGTTCAAGCATGTCTGACGTAAAAACATATGCATGAAATCCATATAGTTTTAAAAAAAGATAAAAAGGACCGTTACTTTATGGACACACCACGTATATTCCAATGCAACGTTTATCCCCTTCCTCGTCAAGAGGCATTCTTTTGACATGTGCAACTTAAACTCTGATTTGCCTTCTATTGTAGAATATGGTACATCTAAAAAAATAAATAAATAAAATGGTGAGCAAGTTATAATTTGTTTTGGGTTTTCTGAAATAAACACGGGGTTATAGTACTTGGTGACAAATCTACATACACCCACACAGATCAAGTCAGTGGCAGCGAGAGTTACAAAATGTTTTTCTAACTTGCCAAGACCATTCAACTTTCCATTGGGCAGCACGGTGAATTAGTGGTTAGCGCTTAGCGCTTAGCGTTGGTGCCTCAAGGCAAGAAGGTCGTGGGATTGATCTCGGCCTTTCTGTGTGGAGTTTGCATGTTCTCCCTGTCTCTGTGTGTGTTTCCTCCAGTTTCTTTCCACAGTCAAAAAGATGCTTATTTAGGATGCTGGACTGTGGCTGCACACTGCCCCTAGTGGTTGGACTGTGCCTAAATGTAATTAGGATGGTTCAATGCAGAGGACAAGTTTCATTGTATGTCTGTATAAATGTGCAATGAGAATAACGTTTCTATTCTATTCAATCAGAAGTCATGATTGTCAGCTAGTGGCAGCTTCTCTGTGCAAACATGAAAAGGATTTCTATGTCAGAACTTACTGGATTGACTAAGAGAAATGATAAAAGACAGAGAAGCTCACTGCAGACCTCAGAAAAAAAAATGTACAAATGTACACAAGTAAAGAAGATCCCTTGGTGTCATTTCACAAGGAATGCAGATTCTGAGGTCATTAGTTCAAACACTTTGATGGCATGTCAAGTCTGGGAACATGTGCTGCTGCTGCACTGCATCCACAACATCACAGAACCACCCTGGGCCCTTGATGGCAACCACCCTGGCAGAGATCCGGTCCATCCCCACATCACAAAAATATCCACCAATCTACTGCAGTCAGCTGAAGTGTGGGCATGTCCTTTTCCAGTCACTGGGGTCCTCAACACTCAGGTGCATGCAAGCTGGATGATGAATAGAGAAAGGGGCCACATAGCCAACATGCTGAAGCTGGTGCTCGATCACTATGCAAGTGATCATCCTCATCTTAGTCTCTCTAAACAACTGCTCATTTGATACAAAATCATTCCAGTGGTACCCAAGGATCCTTCATAGAGCCCTGGTACCAAATACATACACTCATGGCCTCAGGTCACTGGTTAGTGTCCAAGTCTGGCAACTATTCAGGACGACAGGAAGCACCAGGATCTTAAGGACTTGGACCTTCAACACATCTGCCCAGCAACCTCTTGACTCCATAAAATCTTCAAAGGTGCCTCTCAATCAGTCATATCCAAGAACAAGCCATTGAGAGGTGTAGCCACTTTAACTTGGAGTAGAAGAAGGTCAAAACTCTCTCCTTCAGCTGAGAGGAAAATGATTCATCGGGTAGAATTCTCTGCAGTTGTCAAAATGTAATAAAACAGACCTGAGTGTGGCATATACAAACTGAAAATATGCTGTAGACAAACGTAAAACATGGAAAACTCCATGCACATGAACGGAAGAAGAACTGGACCAAATCCACAAGATGCAACTGAGTGGCAGGTACAGATACCCATAGAAATGCCATGGTGTGTTTGAGTTATGTCGCCAACATTACACTTTCATTAAACCTTTATTTAATAAGTTTAAAGTCTTATTGATGTTACTCTTCTCAAACAGACTGATTTGCAATAGTCTAAAGTCAATGTAACCATAACTGGCTACACGATGAATGAACAAAACAAAACTCACAGTTAGCATTTCATATTTGGACTTGAGGGCACTGTCACATCGGTGTCTTCATGAGCTCTGGTGTCCCTCATCAGTCTAACATTTACAGTAACTGCCTCCTTCTCGCCCGTTGGGAGTTGCTTTGATGACCTAACTCAAGTGCATCCATTCCTAATGAGCAGGAGCTCGATGCCGTCTTCTCCTCTGGGCTGTCAGCTATCTGTCCCCTGGTACAAAAGAGGAGGGAGAGCACCCAGAATCCCACCCCTCAGTCCCCTGGAAGAGCAACTTCATAGCACAGGGTCCCACGACAAGCTGCTAATGATCCATATGATGGCCTGGGCCAGCCATTGTTTGGGCTACATTATCCAGCGAGGGACAAACAATCGTTGCCAGTGTCACTTGATAATGGCCCAAAAAGCAAATCTCACAGACCTTCATTCTTCACAAGGGTAATTAATTCGCGACTGTGTTGGGATGCTTCGCCTCTTCCAGCTTCTTTTGTGCTGCCCCCACCATACTCTCCCAAAGATTTCCAATTGTTTCGCAGACAGTGGTTTCAGAAGGCAGTAAAAGAGCATTGATCTCAGGGCTATTTGCAAATACGCATCTCCATACAGAGAAATGCATCTTACTGTGTTGCATTAAGCAATTCCACATTTTAATGGGTGGACTATTGATGGTTGATGCCAAAAGAGTGTGGTATTGACACGCTCAAACACACCCACAATGAGCTCTGGAGGGGATAGCACCAGCTCAGCACAATAAATAAAGAAAGGGGCATCAACCTGAAGAGGAGGAATTGCATAACGCTGCAGAGCACTCATAAAAAAGTTACTATAATGTGTGTCATGATTGACATTTATGATCAGTGCTGCTGCACATCCAGCAGTCCAGCTTCCTATAAGGTAGTCAAATCCATACCTCTTGGCCTGGACCACATAGCAATTACAATTGGTGATTAGCTGCATGCACGTTATTGGATGTAATTAGGTGTTGATTAAAACTGCAACTACACTTGCAACTGCTTAGACAAGAATGATAATAAAGATCAAACTAATATCCACATTCATGATGGGGGAAAAAATGCACAGCACACAAGCAAATGCATTTGCTCCTTTGTTTATGTACGACTAATAAATCCCATGCACAAAGAGAAATGAATGATCTTTTGACAATATAGAGACAAGACAAATGTCTGTGCTTACATCAAATGTTCCCAGATACGAAACAATCCAACCACACCAATAAACCAATCAATGCTAATCACATCTCCTCAGCCTCAGCGGCACTTGCTCACCATTTCTTCGCCCCAAAATGAAGAGGAAAAGAGAGTCTGAAAGGCATGAATAAATAAACCTCAAACCACTTGAATTCCACTGTTGCCACTGAGGACAAGCACATGAAACCCGCTACAGGGAGAAAAGTGAATTTCTTTGGGTGCAGAGGTGAATCACAAACGCACACACTCAGAAACGTGTTTAACAGAGAAAAGTGGAGGGAAGCTGTGAATGAGTCATCGCCTCTTTGGCCACATTCCTCATCCACGGTCTGACAGGGGCAGGGAGGGGCTGGACTTTTTTTGGAAGAAAGCTCGGCCAGTCAAAGGTGCTTTGTGAGGGGATAAGCAGGCGCCCTGTGTCTCAAATGGGGACACTCGAGTGGGTAAAGCCTGACTTACACAGGGCAGCGCCTTTTCCCCCACTGTGACTCTTCATACCTTCATCCAAGCAGAACTAAGGGTGCCGCTCGCCGACATACAAAAGGGAAAAAAGAAGCATGTGGCGCATGAGTGTACACACTGCATTCTTCACACACAAAACACACACTTCCAGGCACAAGACTGCTCCCTTCTGGTGGCACTGTGAGGCTGCAGCTGGTGCTGCACCCTCTGCTCTTCACAATGGCAGCAAAAGTCTGGCTGGAATTTGTTCAGATCCAGTTAGAATTTTACGAAAGCTTGCTCAGATGTCAATGGAGTCCAGTGACAAATTTAGCGCTGAGAGGCAGGTGTGAGGTGGTGCGTGCCTGTGGGGGGCATATGTGACACAAAACTAGTCTCAGGCCTTAATGGGAGTGTTTTAAATCAGCCAGCAGAAAGGGACAGAAACTATAGTGACGGGCATGTCAAACTATCGAACCATCCTCTGTTCACTTGTTCTGACTTGGAAGCATCGGTACATTGCAGTGGCTGAGCTCAAGGCTGTGCTGCACGAAAATCATGCACTGCAAACACACACCCATCCCATCAGCCTAAATCACTTAAGTGGGCCAGAAAAAGAAGAGCGTTGCCTCGTCCCTTAAGTGAGATGCTGCAGTTTTACTCTATTTGCCCAAATTATACTCTGCTGTGGGTTGGGCCGCTTCTTCCTTGGGAAGTGATGAATCAAATGTGAAAGGCTAAAACTGGTGCAGTTTGACTATTTTTTCCCTTTTCTGCAGTCTGAACCTGCCAATGTGTTTCAGAAAGTGCACCGCTGTCTTTTCTGCTGCAGGTATGCTGCACCTTCCAGAAGGCATCCGCTCCCATTGTTCTCCAAAAGCCATTAAGAAACAGCTTGCAGGGCCATACTGCTGCCTGCACAAATTTAATATAGTACACTGACCCCAACAATGCTGTCACTTTTGTTATAGTGGACTAAACTTTATTCATAAATTACTTGATGTTGCAGCAAATGATCCGTGATTCATACACCAGTGAAGAGCCTCAGAAATATCAAGATGCATTTCAGTACAAAGGGTCTCTAACATTTTGAAATAACAGGTCTAATCAACAACTGGCGGTATTGCAACAATTGGCCTCTACTGGTGGTTGGCTCTCACTGCGGTATTGTATCACTTCCTGTTCCGGAGCACAGCGGTGTTTTTCTGTATCTGTTAGCTGTTTAATCTGCGCAGTTAGATTGATCTAGTTATCTAGATTACGATTTGTTTCCCAGTGTAATCTTTACGTGCCTTAACTAAAGCACTCCTTCTGCTGAATCACCTCTAAATTATTTACACATTATTCACTTTGCGTGTTTTTAGGAATCCGCTAGCTTAGCGTAGCTACTAGCTCTTAGCCGATTTAGCATGGCGGCTTCTCCTGTCTCTCCCGCACTTTTCTGCTCTGGGTGTGAAATGTTTAGTTATTCCTCGGCCTCCTTTAGCAGTAACGGTACTTGTAATAAGTGTAGCTTATTCGTAGCTTTGGAGGCCAGGCTGGGCGAATTGGAGACTCGGCTCCGCACCGTGGAAAATTCTACAGCTAGCCAGGCCCCTGTAGTCGGTGCGGACCAAGATAGCTTAGCCGCCGTTAGTTACCCCCTGGCAGATCCCGAGCAGCCGGGAAAGCAGGCTGACTGGGTGACTGTGAGGAGGAAGCGTAGCCCTAAACAGAAGCCCTGTGTACACCGCCAACCCGTTCACATCTCTAACCGTTTTTCCCCACTCGACGACACACCCGCCGAGGATCAAACTCTGGTTATTGGCGACTCTGTTTTGCGAAATGTGAAGTTAGCGACACCAGCAACCATAGTCAATTGTCTTCCGGGGGCCAGAGCAGGCGACATTGAAGGAAATTTGAAACTGCTGGCTAAGGCTAAGAGTAAATTTGGTAAGATTGTAATTCACGTCGGCAGTAATGACACCCGGTTACGCCAATCGGAGGTCACTAAAATTAACATTAAATCGGTGTGTAACTTTGCAAAAACAACGTCGGACTCTGTAGTTTTCTCTGGGCCCTTCCCCAATCAGACCGGGAGTGACATGTTTAGCCGCATGTTCTCCTTGAATTGCTGGCTGTCTGAGTGGTGTCCAAAAAATGAGGTGGGCTTCATAGATAATTGGCAAGGCTTCTGGGGAAAACCTGGTCTTGTTAGGAGAGACGGCATCCATCCCACTTTGGATGGAGCAGCTCTCATTTCTAGAAATCTGGCCAATTTTCTTAAATCCTCCAAACCGTGACTATCCAGGGTTGGGACCAGGAAGCAGAGTTGTAGTCTTACACACCTCTCTGCAGCTTCTCTCCCCCTGCCATCCCCTCATTACCCCATCCCCGTAGAGACGGTGCCTGCTCCCAGACTACCAATAACCAGCAAAAATCTATTTAAGCATAAAAATTCAAAAAGAAAAAATAATATAGCACCTTCAACTGCACCACAGACTAAAACAGTTAAATGTGGTCTATTAAACATTAGGTCTCTCTCTTCTAAGTCCCTGTTGGTAAATGATATAATAATTGATCAACATATTGATTTATTCTGCCTTACAGAAACCTGGTTACAGCAGGATGAATATGTTAGTTTAAATGAGTCAACACCCCCGAGTCACACTAACTGTCAGAATGCTCGTAGCACGGGCCGGGGCGGAGGATTAGCAGCAATCTTCCATTCCAGCTTATTAATTAATCAAAAACCCAGACAGAGCTTTAATTCATTTGAAAGCTTGACTCTTAGTCTTGTCCATCCAAATTGGAAGTCCCAAAAACCAGTTTTATTTGTTATTATCTATCGTCCACCTGGTCGTTACTGTGAGTTTCTCTGTGAATTTTCAGACCTTTTGTCTGACTTAGTGCTTAGCTCAGATAAGATAATTATAGTGGGCGATTTTAACATCCACACAGATGCTGAGAATGACAGCCTCAACACTGCATTTAATCTATTATTAGACTCTATTGGCTTTGCTCAAAAAGTAAATGAGTCCACCCACCACTTTAATCATATCTTAGATCTTGTTCTGACTTATGGTATGGAAATAGAAGACTTAACAGTATTCCCTGAAAACTCCCTTCTGTCTGATCATTTCTTAATAACATTTACATTTACTCTGATGGACTACCCAGCAGTGCGGAATAAGTTTCATTACACTAGAAGTCTTTCAGAAAGCGCTGTAACTAGGTTTAAGGATATGATTCCTTCTTTATGTTCTCTAATGCCATATACCAACACAGTGCAGAGTAGCTACCTAAACTCTGTAAGTGAGATAGAGTATCTCGTCAATAGTTTTACATCCTCATTGAAGACAACTTTGGATGCTGTAGCTCCTCTAAAAAAGAGGAGAAGTGCCTGACTCCGTGGTATAACTCACAAACTCGTAGCTTAAAGCAGATAACCCGTAAGTTGGAGAGGAAATGGCGTCTCACTAATTTAGAAGATCTTCACTTAGCCTGGAAAAAGAGTCTGTTGCTCTACAAAAAAGCCCTCCGTAAAGCTAGGACATCTTTCTACTCATCACTAATTGAAGAAAATAAGAACAACCCCAGGTTTCTTTTCAGCACTGTAGCCAGGCTGACAAAGAGTCAGAGCTCTATTGAGCTGAGTATTCCATTAACTTTAACTAGTAATGACTTCATGACTTTCTTTGCTAACAAAATTTTAACTATTAGAGAAAAAATTACTCATAACCATCCCAAAGACGTATCGTTATCTTTGGCTGCTTTCAGTGATGCCGGTATTTGGTTAGACTCTTTCTCTCCGATTGTTCTGTCTGAGTTATTTTCATTAGTTACTTCATCCAAACCATCAACATGTTTATTAGACCCCATTCCTACCAGGCTGCTCAAGGAAGCCCTACCATTATTTAATGCTTCGATCTTAAATATGATCAATCTATCTTTGTTAGTTGGCTATGTACCACAGGCTTTTAAGGTGGCAGTAATTAAACCATTACTTAAAAAGCCATCACTTGACCCAGCTATCTTAGCTAATTATAGGCCAATCTCCAACCTTCCTTTTCTCTCAAAAATTCTTGAAAGGGTAGTTGTAAAACAGCTAACTGATCATCTGCAGAGGAATGGTCTATTTGAAGCGTTTCAGTCAGGTTTTAGAATTCATCATAGTACAGAAACAGCATTAGTGAAGGTTACAAATGATCTTCTTATGGCCTCGGACAGTGGACTCATCTCTGTGCTTGTTCTGTTAGACCTCAGTGCTGCTTTTGATACTGTTGACCATAAAATTTTATTACAGAGATTAGAGCATGCCATAGGTATTAAAGGCACTGCGCTGCGGTGGTTTGAATCATATTTGTCTAATAGATTACAATTTGTTCATGTAAATGGGGAATCTTCTTCACAGACTAAAGTTAATTATGGAGTTCCACAAGGTTCTGTGCTAGGACCAATTTTATTCACTTTATACATGCTTCCCTTAGGCAGTATTATTAGACGGTATTGCTTAAATTTTCATTGTTACGCAGATGATACCCAGCTTTATCTATCCATGAAGCCAGAGGACACACACCAATTAGCTAAACTGCAGGATTGTCTTACAGACATAAAGACATGGATGACCTCTAATTTCCTGCTTTTAAACTCAGATAAAACTGAAGTTATTGTACTTGGCCCCACAAATCTTAGAAACATGGTGTCTAACCAGATCCTTACTCTGGATGGCATTACCCTGACCTCTACTGTGAGAAATCTTGGAGTCATTTTTGATCAGGATATGTCATTCAAAGTGCATATTAAACAAATATGTAGGACTGCTTTTTTGCATTTACGCAATATCTCTAAAATCAGAAAGGTCTTGTCTCAGAGTGATGCTGAAAAACTAATTCATGCATTTATTTCCTCTAGGCTGGACTATTGTAATTCATTATTATCAGGTTGTCCTAAAAGTTCCCTAAAAAGCCTTCAGTTAATTCAAAATGCTGCAGCTAGAGTGCTGACGGGGACTAGAAGGAGAGAGCATATCTCACCCATATTGGCCTCTCTTCATTGGCTTCCTGTTAATTCTAGAATAGAATTTAAAATTCTTCTTCTTACTTATAAGGTTTTGAATAATCAGGTCCCATCTTATCTTAGGGACCTCGTAGTACCATATCACCCCAATAGAGCGCTTCGCTCTCAGACTGCAGGCTTACTTGTAGTTCCTAGGGTTTGTAAGAGTAGAATGGGAGGCAGAGCCTTCAGCTTTCAGGCTCCTCTCCTGTGGAACCAGCTCCCAATTCAGATCAGGGAGACAGACACCCTCTCTATTTTTAAGATTAGGCTTAAAACTTTCCTTTTTGCTAAAGCTTATAGTTAGGGCTGGATCAGGTGACCCTGAACCATCCCTTAGTTATGCTGCTATAGACGTAGACTGCTGGGGGGTTCCCATGATGCACTGTTTCTTTCTCTTTTTGCTCTGTATGCACCACTCTGCATTTAATCATTAGTGATCAATCTCTGCTCCCCTCCACAGCATGTCTTTTTCCTGGTTCTCTCCCTCAGCCCCAACCAGTCCCAGCAGAAGACTGCCCCTCCCTGAGCCTGGTTCTGCTGGAGGTTTCTTCCTGTTAAAAGGGAGTTTTTCCTTCCCACTGTAGCCAAGTGCTTGCTCACAGGGGGTCGTTTTGACCGTTGGGGTTTTACATAATTATTGTATGGCCTTGCCTTACAATATAAAGCGCCTTGGGGCAACTGTTTGTTGTGATTTGGCGCTATATAAAAAAATTGATTGATTGATTGATTGATTGATTGATTGTGGCACACACACACACACACACACACACACACACACACACACACACACACACACACACACACACACACACATTTGTGTGTGATTTTATTTAGTAAGTTCAATGTAAGTACATAATAGTAAATAAATTAAAAATACATGGATGACACAAGAAAATTAAAAATCAAATGATAAATAAAAATAATAATTAAATAAAATAATAATAATAATAATAATAACAACAACAAAGATAATACTGTGTAAATGATAACAATAACCTAAACAATTTTAAATACATTAACACAGTAAACTAACATTAAAATTAAAGGGTTGAGTTCTTCCTCTAAAAACTGCTGAGGTCTAAGGTTCTAAAACATTCTGGACTCACACACCATTCCAACTCATTATAGAAACCTTTCATAATTTATTAACACCCTTGAAAAATGTCAGCTACCTATTTTATCAACATGACCCGATCTAGAGCCCATGGATCCCCATGGACAAGACACTAATTTATTTTATTTTAAGAAGCAGACAGCAGAGGACACTGTTAAAGGTCATTTTGTGAAATTCATCTGGGATTATTATCTACTGCTTCCACCATGTGAGCTGAAGACCACTGGACTGAAGGACTCATCAGATTGACAGTGAATATTTTGTTTCTCCCTGTCCGCTCGCACTTTGCTAATGTCTCATGAGTAGAAATTTGCCAGTCCATGAGTGGCTGCACACAGGAACCATTCTTTCTTCCAGCAGCAGTCCTCATCACAGGGGACAGCTCCTGCAGTTTTGGCACCAATAATTACTTAACTTCATGTCATAATCAAATCCCTTTAATAATGGGAACAATTCAGCGATTGCCTTGGCGTAATAAAATTAGCCTGAGTCTTTTTTGGATTTTCAATTATCTGCAGTCGGCGGAGCGCATTATCCGGCGCAACGGCTTTGGCTCTGACTCGGAGCAGTGAGCTGCACCAGGGATGACAGCAGCGTCCACACTATTACAATCAGGCTGCTCTAATGCGATGACAAGATCGCCTGCCTACCTCACTTAGCCTTCAATTTCGGCTGGGACTGGTCCATGCTGGTATCATCATGGCCGTGTACCTGCCCCAGAATGACACTGACCGTTGCCTGTGGCTCCAACATTCTTCTTTTGTCAGGAAGAACTCAGGTGTCTTGCTGTGTATAGAGATTCCCAAGAGCTGCTCAGAAGGAAAGCTGTCATTTTTCTATCAGTATCAGTGGAGCAACTCCATGGATTTACCAACTTTATATACACACTGTAAAACCTAACAAGTTGACTTTATTTAATATAAATCCAAGGAAACCGATTGCCTAGAAAAAGATTAGTAAGGAACAAGTACTTGTATCTTTTAAAATTATTCTAAATGAAACAAGTACTTGTTCCTAGCTAAGCTTTCTTCCAGGCAATCGCTTTCCACATTTTTTTTTTTTTAAGTTTGTCAGGTTAAGTGTATGTATATATATATATATATATATATATACACTATATATATGTGTAAGATAAGTATCAGGTGTGGTTGACAGGTTAGGCTGGACGCAAATGCAGGACCCAGACAACAGCAACAAGTAAGTAAAAGCAGTTTACTGAAACAGTAAACGGGGTCCAGTACACAGTGAGGCAGTCCAACAAGAGTAACAAAACCAAAAGCATCAGGCAAA
Organism: Thalassophryne amazonica; assembly: GCF_902500255.1. NCBI lineage: Eukaryota > Metazoa > Chordata > Actinopteri > Batrachoidiformes > Batrachoididae > Thalassophryne > Thalassophryne amazonica. The sequence continues at coordinate 28,929,000 of NC_047118.1, read as the reverse complement.
AAGCGTGGTCGAGGATACAGGCAGGTAATTGTAACACACGTGAGGCAAGCAGGTCGAGAATACACAAAACAGAGGCGAGGGAGCAAGTTAAAATGAGGAGCTTACACCGACAATGAGCTCTGGAGGGGACAGCACCAAACCCAGGTGGTGAGGTGCAGCGTGAAAGCAGGTGTGCGTGGAACGCTCCAGAAAGAGGGTGTGGCCAGACAGAGGGAAACACCCACTACCAAGAGTCAACAGAGACAGACAAGAGAGAAGGGGACAGGCAGACCCAATCAGGAAAAACCCCAGCAAGACTAAACATAACAGAAAGTAACTGAAAAAAAAAAAATAAAATAAAATCAAAGGAATAAAAACAAACAGAATTCAAATCCTGACAATAAGCTAACATAATCCTTTACTAGTCCGATGATGGGGAAATTTGCAATGCTACAGTGGCAAAGGGGACAGCCACAGAACAACTGTGCAAAGTATTATGTAGAAATATGGTCCAACAAAATAAATACCAAAGAGACACAGAAGTCAAGTTCTGTGCTGAGTAACAATATACAGTGAGGAAAATAAGTATTTGCACACCCTGCAATTTTGCAAGTTCTCCCACTTAGAAATCATGGAGGGGTCTGAAATTTTCATCTTACGTGCATGTCCACTGTGAGAGACATAATCTAAAAAAAAAAAAAAAAAATCCAAAAAATCACAATGTATGATTTTTTTAATAATTTATTTGTATGTTACTGCTGCAAATAATTATTTGAACACCTGTGACAATCAATGTTAATATTTGGTACAGTAGCCTTTGTTTGCAATTACAGAGGTCAAACATTTCCTGTAGTTTTTCACCAGGTTTGCACAAACTGCAGCAGGGATTTTGGCCCATTCCTCCACACAGATCTTCTCTAGATCAGCCAGGTTACTGGGCTGTCGCTGAGAAACACAGAGTTTGAGCTCCCTCCAAAGATTTTCTATTGGGTTTAGGTCTGGAGACTGGCTAGGCCACTCCAGGACCTTGATATGCTTCTTACCGAGCCACTCCTTGGTTATCCTGGCTGTGTGCTTCGGGTCATTGTCATGTTGGAAGACCCATCCACGACTCATCTTCAATGCTCTAACTGAGGGAAGGAGATCGTTCCCCAAAATCTCGCAATACATGGCCCCGGTCATCCCCTCCTTAATACAATGCAGTCGTCCTGTCCCATGTGCTTCCACCCCCATGCTTCACAGTAGGGACAGTGTTTTTGGGATGGTACTCAGCATTCTTCTTCCTCCAAACATGGCGAGTGGAATTAAGACCAAAAGGTTCTGCTTTGGTCTCATCTGACCACTTAACTTTCTCCCATGACTCCTCTGGATCATCCAAATGGTCATGGGCAAACATAAGATGGGCCTGGACATGTACTGATTTAAGCAGGGGAACCTTCCGTGCCATGCATAATTTTAACCCATGACGTCTTAGTGTATTACCCACAGTAACCTTGGAAACAGTGGTGCCAGCTCTCTTCAGGTCATTGACCAGCTCCTCCCGTGCAGTTCTGGGCTGATTCCTCACCTTTCTTAGGATCATTGATACGCCACGAGGTGGGATCTTGCATGGAGCCCCAGTCCAAGGGAGCCTGACAGTCATGTTTAGCTTCTTCCATTTTCTAATAATTACAGCCTTGTGGAGGTCTACAATTTTGTCTCTGGTGTCTTTGGACAGCTCTTTGGTCTTAGCCATGGTAGTATTGGAGTCTTACTGATTGTGTGGGATGGACAGGGGTCTTTATGCAGCTAACAACCTCAAACAGATGCTTCTAATTTGAAATAATAAGTGGAGTGGAAGTGGACTTTTTAGAGGCGGACTAACAGGTCTTTGAGGGCCAGAATTCTTGCTGACTGGCAGGTGTTGAAATACTTATTTGCAGCAGTTACATGCAAATAAATTATTTAAAAATCATATATTGTGATTTCCGGATTTTTTTTTTTTTTTTTAGATTATGTCTCTCACAGTGGACATGCACCTAAGATGAAAATTTCAGACCCCTCCATGATTTCTAAGTGGGAGAACTTGCAAAATCACAGGGTGTTCAAATACTTATTTTCCTCACTGTATACCATAGAATACACTATTTACAAGTGAGAAATGAATAGAATGCTTTGTAATATTGCACACGAGTGTCCAAGTGATGTTGTACATGAGTGTACAAGTTATTATTGCATGTGGGAGATAGAAAATTCTTACTGTAATGATATTAGTGCTCTGAGTGGTCTACTGGCAACAGTGCTGGTTGTGGAGTCTGACAGCAGCAGGATGGAAAGACCTGTGGTGTCGCTCCTTCGGGCATTTGGGGTGGAGCAGCCTGTCGCTGAAGGAGCTTTGTAGTGCAGTCAGGGTGTCATGGGCTGGGAGATGTTCTCCAACAGGGCTGACAGCTTAGCCATCACCCTCCTTTCTCCCACCTCTTGCCCTGTGTCCAGGGGACTTCCTAGGACAGAGCTGGCCTTCCTAATCATTTTGTCCAGTCTCCTCTTCTCTGCAGTTGTAATCCTGCTGCCCCACCAGACCACAATGTTAAAAAATGGCTAATGCCAGTACAGAGTCAAAGAAAGTCCTCAGGAGCGCCCCTACACTGCAAAGGACCTAAGTCACCTCAGCACGTAGAGTCTGCTCTGGCCTTTCGTATAAAGTATAGTAGTATTGTTTGACCAGTCCAGTTTATTTTTTAGGTGAACACCCACATACAAGAGTCCACTATCTCAATATCTGTTCCCTGGATCTTTGCTGGTTTCGGTGGAGAGGGCCTGTACCTGCAGAAATCCACCACCAGCCCTTTGGTTTACCCCGCACTGATCTGGAGGCGGTTACACTGACACCAATCCACAAAGTCTTGGGTCACCCCTCTGTAGTCTCTGTCATCCCCGTCAGTGATGAGGCCAACAATCGTAGAGTCATCAGAGAACTTTTGCAGGTGACAGTTGACAGAGTTGCACATGAAGTCTGTAGTGTAGAGGGTGAAGAGAAAGGGATTCAAGAAGGTTCCTTGCCGGGCCCCCATGCTGCAGATGACCATGTCAGAGATACAGTCTTCAACCTTCATGTACTGTGGCCGTTCTGTGAGGTAGTCCAAGATCCAGGATGAGAGGTGGGGGTCCACGCCTGTGATCTCCAGTTTGTCCCTCAGAAGCACCAGCTGTATGGTATCTAAAGCACTGCAGAAATCAAAAAACATGATTCTCACAGTGCCCCAGTCTTTTCCAGATGAGTTGGTGGTAGATGACAACATCATCCACTTCAATGCCAGGCTGGTACAGAAACTGAAGTGGATCCATCAATGATTTCACTAAGGGGCGGAGATGTCCAAGGACCAGCATCTCGAGCATCTTTATCAAATGTGATGTCGGTGCCACTGGCCTGAAGCTGCTGAAGCCCTCCACCTTTTCTTCTGAACCAGTACCACACATGAAGTTTGCCACAGGAGAGTTTCAGGCTAAGTTTCAGGCTAAAGTTGAAGATGTGCACCACTATCCTGCACAGAATTTCAGGTGCCTGGAGCTGATGTTGTCAGGACCAGCTGCCTTCCTCACCTTTATCTTCCTGAACTCAATTTCTCACCTGGGTTATTGAGAGAGACGGGCAGGGAGATTGAATGCTGATCGTGGGGGTGAAGTGGTGTGACTATTGGCAGGAGGAGCAGTAGGGAGTGGTTGAGAGCTCAGAATTGTGTGTAGTGGGACAGAGGTAGAAGGGTGGCTGGGGGAATTTACGAGGGGCAGAGATGGGGGAGTTGCAGCAGGGATGACTGAGCCGGGAGAGGGGCAGGTGGCTGATCAAACCTGTTGAAAAATGGGTTTAGGTAACTCACCCATATCAGATCCCTCACAGCCTGGGCGCCGGGCTCCTTGTGACCAGAGATGGTTTTCAGGCCTCTCCAGATTCTTATTCTTATGTGTGAGCACTGTTACCTCATAGTGAGAAGGTTATGGGTTCGATTCCTACCTGTGGCCTTTCTGTGTGGAGTTTGTATGTTCTGTGGGTCCCCTCCGGGTACTCCGGCTTCCTCCCACATCCAAAGACACACAGGTTAGGGGGATTGGATAATTTAAACTTGTTTGTAGGTGTGTGTGCGGGTGTGGATGTCTTTGTTTGTCTACATGTGGCCCTGTGACAGACTGGTGCCCTGTCCAGGGTGTACTCCACCTCACACCCTATGACTGCTGGGATAGGCTCCAGCACCCCTGTGCTTGGACTAAGCGGTTGAAGATATGTGTGTGTGTGTGTGTGTGTGTGTGTGTGTCTGTGTGTGGTAGTTTAACCCCTAGCACTCAGTAGACCAACCTGGTAAGCTACCAAGGCATCAAGGTAACTGAACAAACAGACATCTTTCTTGAAATAAGGAACAAAAGTCCTGCCTAACGATATCAGCAGGCATCCAGTATCACCCCAATATCAGGCCATGTTTGCCCCAAATGTCGGCCAGTGTGTGGCTCCTGAATCGACTTTCACAGCCACATGAAGTGGCACCAATGCCATAGGTATTGATCACCCCATCCCCTGGAGCAAGCATCATCATCACACTCGATGGACCACTAAGCGTGTATGTGCGTGTGCAACAAAATTACAAATGAACCCCACTCCTGCCCCCCGCCCCCACGCCTCCCCAACAGGCATCCGGGAAACAAAATGATCTGGTGTTGATATCTGCAACACCCTTGTAGAAAATACAACCACAATACTGTACAGGGGCGATACTGATATAGAGAAAAAAAGAAAAAAAATGTCTTGTGCCCATGGCAACCAACTTATAAATGAACCCCGAAGAGTATTCTGAGAATCAAAATACAAATGTGGGGTGATGTCTGCCAAACTTAATAATATCTTCAATGGTCTTCAAAGTAAAACCCAACCAAACAATATTTGCGCCAAACTGCAGCAATGTTTCACAGATCCAGTATCTTGCAAATTTTGACTGCCGTGTGTTCTGTGTTACTCGGTGTAGCGGTTTGAATGACATACAATACGTGTGATATACATTCTGTCTGTCCATGTACCAAATGCAATTGTGTTCCAGGTAAAACGCAAAGTACTCGTACTGTATGTGTAACAAATGCCTTCTGCATTTCTTCACAACACTGTTGCCATGGCAACCAAGTGTCTTATAGTAAGTAAGTGAACAAGTAAGTCTGTTTTTCTCCCAACATGCATAACACAAGTCTTGTCCAAAGACTAAATCCTGACAACCACGCACAACAACACCGAATCTGTCCATTACAGCGTGTCCGAACAGAATATTATTCTTCAAGGTGTGAATGTCAAATCACTGGTGATGGAGAATATTTAAACCCATCAACAGTTGTTGGTGCAGTTTGTTTTCAGTTTGAAATAACACCATATGTCTGACTGACTGCATATAACCAGACAAATACAACATGTAAAAAGCAGAAATGTGTAACTATAAAATAGGTGTTGGACCATTTTTGACAAGTTTTTGGTGACCATTTCTGTACATGGAATGGAAATGTCTAATATTGTATCAATCTGTTGGTAAAAATCAATGCAAATAAATAATATTCAACATTTCCTTGAATTGTTCATCTAATTTATAATTATACTAAAATGCTAAACTGTATAAAGATGCCATTATCCTCTCTACAATAATGAAAAATAATATATTTTATGTTCAAAATTATTACAGTAATACTGCTTTTACAAATAATTCAATCAATAAAATACAACTTTCTGAAAGGAAATACACAGCAGCTGGAGTTGGCAGCATTATGCTGTTGGTCTACAGCGTTCCTACTGTAAAACAGACATGGTGACAGCAGTAAAAAGATTACAGTACTGTCCACTGTTGGATTACAGTAAACAGCTGTGGTCCACCAGTCAGAGGTAGTCAATGTGGCATGGGAAAGGGAACTCTGGGGTCCCCTGCTAGTGCTGATGCCCCCGTGACCCCAATCCCCAGTAAGCGGTTGAAGATGAGTGACGAGTGAGAACTACGGTTGTCAGAATAATTTTGTTGAAAATAAATACCTGAATGAACAGTAAATTATTTCAATGAGATTTTCTTGGGCTTTTGCTCAGAGTCACTGCAGGAGGTTTGGTTTGGGGTGCACATATTGATGTGGCTTTTCTAAAGCAACTACAGCTGTCCAATGAGAATGGGACATGCCAGGAAATAACCAATGGACGTTCGTTTTGGGAGACACCAGAAATTACAACTGCCCTGTGGTCATCTCACTAGGGATGGTGAAGAAAAGAAAATAATGGTGTTGGCTCTCCTGAGAAAGTCAAAGCCATGAAGTGTCCCCCAGTGTGGGTAGAGGGCACCCACTGATCTTCTCTGGAACTGTTTCCTGTTTGACCCTGTGCAGCTGGTAAACCACACCCAGAGGCAGTATGTGAGGATGCTTTCCATGGTAGACCGAGAAAAAGACACCAGAGATCTCTGGTTGATGGAGTCTTTTCTGTGCCTTCTTTACAAAGTGTGTGGTGTTCCTGTCCTAGGCCAGTTTCTCCTCTATGTGGACTCCCAGGAAACAGAAGTCCCTGACCCTTTGCACACAGGTCCCCCAGTGATAATGAGCTGAATGTCTATTTTGTTTCCCCTGAAGTCTGTGATTAGCTTCTTGGTTTTTGATGTGTACAGGAGCAGGTTACTTTCTCTACACCACACCGTCAGCTGTTCCACCTCCTCCTAGGCAGACTCAGCTCCTCCAGTGATACAGCTGACCACTGTGTTGTCATCTGCATACTTAATGAACGTGTTGCTGGTGTGGACAGGGTGCAGTCAGAGGTGTAGAGGGTGAAGAACAGTGGTCTCAGCACGCAGCCTTGAGGGGAAACGGTGCTGAGTGTGAGAGCTGTGGATATGTGGGAGCCAGTCCAGACTCTCTGTGAGCCATCTGACAGAAAGTCCTTAATTCAGAGACATGGAATGAGGTAGACTGAGGTTCAGCAGGTTCCTCACGAGGCCGTGGGGGAGGATGGTGTTGAATGCTGAACTATAATTCACACAGAGAAGAGGGGCCTAGTTACCCTGTTGGTACAGGTGGCTCAGTGTGGTGTGGGGGGCAGAGGTCACGGCATTCTCTGTTGGCCTTGTAAGGAACTGGTTTGGGTCTGAAGTGGGGGTTAGGAATGACATGACACTTCATCACCACTGGTGTGAGTGCAGCAGGCCAGTAGTCACTGAGACTGGTTATGGGTGCGGATGGTGGAGGTCTTCAGGCATGACGGGACAGCAGACTGTGTCAGGGACTGGTTGAAGATTTTGGTGAAAATCCCAGAAAGCCGGTCTGCACAGTCTGTCAGCACCTGTCTGGAGATGTCATCAGTGCCTGTTGCTTGGCGTGAGTGCCTCAGCTCGCTGTCCCCCACTGTAAAGTTACTCCCGGTTGCTGGTGGTGACATGACTGCTCCTTGTGTCACAGTCTCAAAACTGGCAATGAAGAGACTTAACTCTTCTGTCAATGCTGTGGCGCAGGGGCGGTCCTGGAGGCGGGCTGGGGTGGCATCGCGGGGGGGGGCAGCACGACCGTGCGGAAAAAAAATGGTTAAAAAAAAAAAACGGGTGGGGGGGGTTGTCCTGACAGGGGGCTTCGTGGTTACGTTACGTTACAGCGGAGCGGTGCCCCCACCTTCCCGTCCCATGGCGGCTTTCCTCTCACTCATTCCCGCAGCTTCACAGTGCTATAAACAGTAGCGAAGCAAAGACTGCAGCGAAACGAGACGAGTCATTGGATAAATGCTGGGCTTTGTCCCGCCCATTGGACGCTCAGCGTGTCTGGGGGTCTATGGGGCAGTGGGCTGGCCTCGGCCAGCCCGGACGCTCAGCTTCTCCATGATGATTGGATGATCTGTCTGAGGCTGAATCCCTTTTTGATTGACAGCGAAATGAGCGAATCAGCGATCTTTTGGTGTAAACATCCGTGTGAGCATTGTTTAATTTTCATTCTTTTCTGAGTTGAACCGGAGACTTTCCTAATCCTCTTAGCGGCATTTTCTTTGTTAGAAACGACTAGCGACAAATTGAGCTTCTATTTCTGGTGGGTTTTTTTGTAGCTGCTTGTGTTTGGAGACTGACTTCTATCACTCTTTCTGACTTCTATCGCAGTTTCTGTCCCTACCGAGCAGCGGGTGCTGCTTAGCTCCTCCACCGTCACAAAGCACTCACAGGCAGACAAACTTCACACTAGCCTCGCGCCAGTCCCAGCTAGCGAGCTAGCTAGGTAGCAAGCTGCACATAATGGCAGACAATTTGAATGTTGTGGACCGGATTTTGGCAAAGCCATTTGATAGTCTTCCTTACGAAGAAGCCATGGCTGCTGTCATGGCTTCAGCTCTCAATGGTTTGCAGGCCAAAGTTAAAGCAATAGCCCCCAGTGCAATGTTTGTGCATTGCTATGCACACAGACTGAATCTGGTTCTGTCTCAGGGGGCTAAATGCTTATTTGAGTGCAGACTATTTTTTGCATCACTCTCTGGGTTTGCCACATTTTTCTCAAAATCCACAAAGAGGATGTCTTTTCTTGAGTCTGTAGGCTGCTCAAGGTTGCCCGGAAATGCTTCTACTCGATGGAATTTCACATCACGGATAGTGAGCACTGGGGCAAACAATTATGATGCCCTCCTGCAAACTTTTGAGATGATCATTGCAGATAAGTCCATGGATGATGACACATTAGACTGTGCCAATTTCTTTGTGTTTGTTATTGCAGTAGTCATTAAAACTGGAAATTTGTTCTTGAAAATAGCTGTTGTGAGTTAATTTGTGGGATTGTGGGTGTTCTGGACGAAGTTAGTGTTTTCATGGGTGGTGGGGCGGAGGTGGTGGCCACGTTAGTATGCGCGGGGGGGGGGCACGCAGGGGGTTTCGCCCGGGGAGTAAATCACTCTAGGACCGCCACTGCTGTGGCGTGATGAGTAGTAAGATGGTAGCATGCATAGATGCGGCGTCTTTGTACTCTCACTTCCAGTGCTTTGTTTTATCGTTTGTTATGTACATCCTAATCCTTTTTCAGCATGTTCTGAGTGTTCCACGAGGTCTCCTCTCAGTTGGATGGGGAGATGACCAGAGAACATACTCATTGGATGTCCCAACCACTTCAACTGCCTCCTTTTGATGTGAAGAATGTCCCTGATGGATAGTCGAGCTTCTCACCCTGTCCAGGAATGTAAGCCCAGATATCTGACGGAGAAATCTCAGTTTTGCTGCTTGTACCCACAATCTTATTCTTTCAGTCATCAACCAAAGTTCATGACCATAGGTGAGGGTAGGAGTGTATGTTAACTGATAAATTGAGAGTCTCACCTTCTGACTCAGCTCCTTCTTCACCGCAATAGACCAGTACAACGTCTGTAAAACATCAGACGCCACCCCAATCCATCTATTGATCTCCCTCTCTAATTTATCCCTACTCACGTACAAGAACCCGAGCTACTTAAACTCCTCCACTTGAGGCAGTAACTCTCACTGACCCAGAGGGGACAGTCCACCCTTTTCTGACAGAGGACCATGGTCTCAGATTTGGAGGTGCTGATTCTCATCCCAGCCACTTCACACTTAGCCTCAAACATGCTCAGTGACATTGAAGGTCACTACCTGATGAAGCCAACAGAACCATATCATCTGCAAAAAGTCGAGATGCAACTCTGGTGACTGTTGTTCACTCACTCACTCATTCATTTATCTTCAACCACTTTGCATATTCAAATGCAAAAACTGCACTGTGCACCATTTCTCAAATCACAGCCACATGAGCCTGTAACATTTTCTGGGTTGTCTGGGTGTCTTTCCTCACTCTTCTTTTGCACAGTCTGTCTTTTCCACACAGATTTACCACAGAGTGTCATACTGTTTGTATTTCTTCATAACTGATGTAAATAAAGTCCAAGACATATTCAGTGGCAGCTTCACCATCAGCCTTGACCACAAAGACCACAGAAGACTCCAAACTGTCACTGATGTTAAAGGGGGCAACACATGGTGTGAAGGACAGGGGGATGGAAACGTTTGATCAGGGTCATTTGGGTTGATTCTGTTGTCATTATGATGTAAAAAGAGGTAACACAGTTTGACAATAAATGGCTTCACCAAACCACTAACCATGAGTGAAAGACACGTTTTTGTTGTCATTCAAAATCTCTGAAAAAATGGCCACAAAAACAAACATTCTGCCAGGGGATGTAAACGTATGAACTAAACCGTCATCAGTCGTTGCAGAAACCTTTGTCACGGTGACACCCAAACCCTGAGACTGATGTGTGTGGTGGTGACTCTGCTGGGGCAGCGGGGATGGACGGTGGCAGCTCGGCCCCTCGTCCTTACAGACTCACTGAACGTGCTGCCACTTAGAATAAAACATTTCCTTTATTTACAGATTACGCTGGACTCATTTGTGTCTTGTGAAAGGACACGGGGACGTCTGCAGTATTCAGACTGTCGCACGTATTTACTGTAAATGTTTGTCTTCACTGTTCAGTGACGATTATTCACCAGTGCAGAGGATTTTTTCCTCCTCCTTCAATATTTGAATATTATTCCATAATCAACACAACATGTTGCTGCTTGTCTGTGTTTACATCACTGATTTGCATTCAAATCGTATTTGGTGTTTGGCTGCATTTTCTCCCAGCATGCTGAAGTGCAGATGCTCCAGAGGTAGCGGGGGAAAGGTTGCATGTGCCAAATGTACAGTAGGAATAAATAAACACTTTATCAGGCCGCAGAAGGCAGGAGAACGTGTGTCAGGGGAGGAGCGGCACCGTGGAAGCCAGCGAGAAAGACTCCATTGTCCTCTTCTGGAGCGAGCCATGTGAGAAGTGATAATTAACCGGTAATTAATTTGGTCGTCTTTATCTAGGAGCAACGTGTGCTCTGTGAATGATTAGCAGCGCTTTTTAATAAGCGGCACAGAGTTTGATTCTGCTTATTTCCGCCCGTGTTTGTTTATTGCAGACAGGCAGCTGGCGCCGAGCTGCTGACACGTTTACACGAAGGCTTCCCCACTTTACTCCCAATCTGCTGCTCCGGAACGCGGCCTGCACCTGACATCACTGCACCATTGATAATTAAATAGACTTCCTCCTCGCGCAGACACCTGAAAATGTGCTGCACTCTATTTACTGCACAGCGGCTGATTCATCGCCTGCATCAGACCAGCGCTTGTTTTAGTTTATGGGCCAAAATCTGAATCCGAGTCTTATGTCACTGCACCGCTGAGAGTCTTTACAGACGTGGAGGTGGTTTGACTCCATGTCTGCTCACATGACAGACGTCACTGTGGATCCTCATCCTCCTCAAACTTCACTCACATTTAACTTCAATGTTTTTGTTTTTAAGAAATTCGGCAGATTTTTTTTTTTTTTTTTTGTCTTCCAGCTCGTTTTAAATGAGCCAGGCTTTCACAAATGTCTACAGGGGTGCATGAAATGTTTGAGATATAATCATGCACTGTGCTGATCAGAACTACTGGAACATCGATATTTCAAATTTTGAATTTAAAATGTGTTTAAAATTATTTGCAAAATATTTTGAATCAGAATAATTAATAAAGTGTGCAAACGTACTTAAAAACAACAAAACAAAATGACAGAATATTTATTACAGTCAGTTTTCTTTCAACAGCCAAACGATGAACACATGAACATGTCAGAGCAGCTCAACATGTCTCGACTTCATTTACATCAATTCTTAAGAAATACAAGCAGCACAGTTGTGTGTGGTCAATCTGTGTAGAGATGGCAGCTCTGAAAAAACTGTGCAAGGAGACATCTGAGGGAAGCCACCAAAAACATCCAGGTCAATTCTGAAGACGCTTTAGAGTTTTGTGGCTATGTGAGAAACTGAACAGAGCACAGCTTTTGTCTGTTGCATCACCAGTGATCCAGCTTCATGGAGTGGAACAGAGAAGGATTTTCCTCTGGGACTAAATTTCTCTTTTTTGATCTCAATTTAAAATCCTTTTCTGTTTCACTCCGCCGTGAAGCTGTGACAGACAACAGCTGCATTCTGCTTCGCATCTCCAGTTACAGCTTTAGAAAAGTATAACTCCTTGAGAGTCATCTGGGCACCTTGGTGGCTTTCCTCACTCCTTTCCTTTTTGAGAAGTGCCTCCTCCAGAAAGATTTATGATGCAGTACCACACTGTCCCAAATGACTGATGAAAGTTAAATTTGACACATATTTAATGACTTGAATTTGTTCATCTCCCATCCACTGACAAATCTGCTGAGTTCCTATAAATTCATCAGAACATCACATGTGGATTTGATATCTGCATTTTAAAATTTCAATTGTTAAAGCATTCTGTTGTTCGCTCTTCAGTAACTCAAGGCATTTTATTAAATACTGTGAGTATACAAAATGTATTTATTTGCACTTATTCATGAGCATATGTTAAAGTTTGTACTTAAATGAAAGAGACATCAAGACATGTGGCAAGCAGAGACATCAGGACATGTGGTGAGCAGAGACATCAGGACATGGGGTGAGCAGAGACATCAGGACATGTGGGGAGCAGAGACATCAGGATATATGTGGTGAGCAGAGACATCAGGACATGGGGTGAGCAGAGACATCAGGACATGTGGGGAGCAGAGACATCAGGATATATGTGGTGAGCAGAGACATCAGGACATGTGGTGAGCAGAGACATCAGGACATGTGGGGAGCAGAGACATCAGGACATGTGGTGAGCAGAGACATCAGGACATGGGGTGAGCAGAGACATCAGGACATGTGGGGAGCAGAGACATCAGGATATATGTGGTGAGCAGAGACATCAGGACATGTGGTGAGCAGAGACATCAGGACATGGGGTGAGCAGAGACATCAGGACATGTGGGGAGCAGAGACATCAGGATATATGTGGTGAGCAGAGACATCAGGACATGTGGTGAGCAGAGACATCAGGACATGGGGTGAGCAGAGACATCAGGACATGTGGGGAGCAGAGACATCAGGATATATGTGGTGAGCAGAGACATCAGGACATGGGGTGAGCAGAGACATCAGGACATGTGGGGAGCAGAGACATCAGGATATATGTGGTGAGCAGAGACATCAGGACATGTGGTGAGCAGAGACATCAGGACATGTGGGGAGCAGAGACATCAGGACATGTGGTGAGCAGAGACATCAGGACATGGGGTGAGCAGAGACATCAGGACATGTGGGGAGCAGAGACATCAGGATATATGTGGTGAGCAGAGACATCAGGACATGTGGTGAGCAGAGACATCAGGATATATGTGGCGAGCAGACACATCAGGACAGGACGTGTTGAGCAGAGACATCAGGACAGGACGTGGCGAGCAGAGACATTAGGACATGTGGCGAGCAGAGACATCAGGACAGGACGTGGCGAGCAGAGACATTAGGACATGTGGTGAGCAGAGACATCAGGATATATGTGGTGAGCAGAGACATCAGGACAGGACATGGTGAGCAGAGACATCAGGATATATGTGGTGAGCAGAGACATCAGGACATGTGGTGAGCAGAGACATCAGGATATATGTGGTGAGCAGAGACATCAGGACATGTGGTGAGCAGAGACATCAGGATATATGTGGCGAGCAGACACATCAGGATAGGACGTGTTGAGCAGAGACATCAGGACAGGACGTGGCGAGCAGAGACATTAGGACATGTGGCGAGCAGAGACATCAGGACAGGACGTGGCGAGCAGAGACATTAGGACATGTGGCGAGCAGAGACATCAGGATATATGTGGTGAGCAGAGACATCAGGACAGGACATGGCGAGCAGAGACATCAGGATATATGTGGCGAGCAGAGACATCAGGACATGGTGAGCAGAGACATCAGGATATATGTGGTGAGCAGAGACATCAGGACACGTGGCGAGCAGAGACATCAGGACACGTGGTGAGCAGAGACATCAGGACATTTGGCGAGCAGAGACATCAGGACACGTGGCGAGCAGAGACATCAGGACATTTGGCGAACAGAGACATCGGGACATTTGGCGAGACAAATGCTAACATTTATACTACGACTGAAAATCTGTTGAAATACAAAGTAGCTCTGTGTGGAAGAGAAATGCTCATGAATCAAAAGTAATGTGGTGGGACATGTATTCTGCTGAAAAAAGAAAAGAAAGCATTAATTTCTATATTTTGACATTATTATTTATTGAGCTACTTAAAATATATCAAATTGTTTTACACAACAGAAAAGATTGTTTCAAGCCTGAATCTAATGATTCATCAATCTGAGAATGAATTCAAACAGCAGCAGAGGTCAGACTGGTGTTCACGATCCTTCCTGATGATCGTTTTAAAGGTCCAATAAATACTTCAAATGGAAAATATGCATCTGTGTGCATGTTTCCCTGAATGGAAGCTGGAAATGTTCACTTCTTGTCCAGAGAGCTGCACACTCGGGTAAATAACGCAGGATGTGAGATAATCCTCTTTAGAGGCTGATTTCCTTTGGAATATCAAATCACACAAACTCATGTCCAGCAGAACTGCAAATATCTTCAACACAAACATAAACGCAGCCTTCATTCCCGCACATCCAAACCGTGCACGCCCTTTGTTGCGCTGAGAAGCTGCACAAAGCAAATTCAGAGTCATGCTGCCATCTACTGGTCAAACTGAGAACACAACAGTCTGAAAGCACAGCAGGGCAGCCTCCTGCAAATGAATCCAGTCTCCCACCAAGTGTGCATAAATACAAAGCACAGGGTCTCACGGGGGCCTCACGGGGGCACCGGGATGAGGTGGCGGTCAGTATTTCACATTTAAATGGAAGCATCGCATCGATGGTTAAAGTGTTCTCTGTGATCAGATGTCAAACTTTGATGAGCTGCTGCTGTTTTAAATGCGAACAGAAAAAGAGCAAAATAAGACAGATTGTTTTAACACTGGACTGCAATCCTGCCTTTGTCCACCAGATGTCCCTCTGCAGACAGGAATACCACGGTGCACCCACACATCTCTCCTCAGCCAACTCTATCCAACCCTGCAGTAAGATCCCATTGTGCTCCCTTAAACCCCCCCCCGGTCCTGTCCCGGCCCCACCGTCTGGTAGGCTTTACCCATGATAGCCGTGACCTCGCTGAACCTGCAGGTGAAGCATCTTCAGTAGCTTTCATGGGGAACCGGGAGAGACCTTGTCAGAAAGCTGTCCCCTGGTTTAAAAATAGCGCACACGCTGGGGGAGAAGTGGGGACGGAAGACTTGGTGAGACGCAGAGTCCCAAATGCCACAGAGACCTGCATCCTTCACTAGATGACCTAAATTAATTGTCAGTCCACACAACAGGGTGAGTGCCCCCTGCTCGAGACTGACCTTAACAATCATGTCTCCTGTTCAAAAGAAAAAATAATAAATGAGACTCCTGTGGAACACAGCGGGCCTGTGAATAATGAAGAGGAGATGAACACCGCTTGGAACTGGAGGGGCCCCAGTGGCTGTTCTGCAGCTGTTTGGATGGCTCCCAGCATGCTTTGCACTCCTGGGCTGTCGGCGGCTTTGTAGCACTCTGATACAGTAACACACTGCATTTGCACCTGCCGGTTGCCCCGGGACCTCCGACAGCCACGCTGCACAGCCAATAAAAGAAATATGAGCAGGATGTTTCAGGAGGGCAAACACGCGCACACGGCTCGCGCTTTCCGTGAAGACTCGAGGATATACGAGCACACAAAATCCAAGTCTGTTTGCTCCCCCCCAACCCCGCCACACACTCACTTCATCTCCCAACGGCTGGACTGACTAAAAGTAATTATACATGTTTAATAACTTCAAGGACTATAAAAACCGCTGTCGGGGGGCGAGGAGGTCCAGTTTAACGACGGTGATAAAAAAACAGGGGAGGGAAGAGGGGACGAGCAGCAACACGCAAGACAGGAGGCCTCTGCAAACATCTGGGAATTACAAGGAGAGCACTTCAAGCACCGTGTCAGGTGTCAGGGGGCGAGGGGCAACCGCGGTCAGTGTCGCCTGCCAGGTCACCCAGCGGTAAACCCTAGAAGACGGCATGCCGGTATTCCTCAGGAATGCTCTTTTTAAAAGTCAAACAGACAATGGTGGCACGAGGAAAAACCGATTCGAAGGCATTGAAGTGAAGCAAATCTGTGGCAGCTGACGGCGTCAGACCCCAGCGGGCCGAGTGTTTGAATTCTGTCTGGTGTGTGAGAACACGGGGCGGTGAAGGAGAGGGTTTTCTGAGTGATTCGGGGTGAGCTGTGGGTTTCTCTGCCTGCAGTTCTGCCTATTTGGTGTGCAGCACAGCATGAAAATCCCCAGAATAACCTCTGCTGCACTCCTTCCTGCAGCAGACTCACTGTGTTCTGGGCCAAGTAAACATGTCGTGGAACATGCAGCTCATCTACTTTTACTGACCTTGGCTGAGTTACATTTTTTCACTTTCATTTTGTTTTGGCTCTAACCTCCTGATCGTTGAATTATTGGAAAGCGTGGAGTTTTTTTTCTGACTATTCTGTGGAATTTCATTTCATTTCAATATAAGAGGAACAGAAGGTCTGCTGGGTTCATCCTGCTGGTGCTCCTCCTCTCCCACTATTTATTTCACTATTTATTCCTTCCACACTTCCTGACCTTGTCCACATCCAGGTGAACGAAGCCAGGTTCAGCTGACCCAGATGCCCGGCGGTCAGCTCGGTCTGGGGCTGCGCAGGGGCGCCCGCTGCCCCGCTGAGGGTGTGGGCACAAAGTGTGATGGATGCTGGGTAGAGGAGGGGGAGGAAGAGAGGACATTCCTTGGCCTCAAGTGAAGCCGGGCACGGTGCCGCAGTGCCTGAGAAAACACATTGGGCGGCAAGCTATATACACACACACACGATGCAGAAATGTGCTCTCCATGTACACAAATGATACCAGAAAAATGAAACACAAAAAAAAAAAAAAAAAATGAAGTGCAGATTGGACAAAATAGGGAGACGCTCACTGTTTGTCCTCCTTAAACTGGCGACTGGAGGTGAGGACTGGATGGCTTTGGTCTTCCAGGAGGATCCACGGAGCTGCTCCGTAGGGAAGCTAAGATCAGATGTACCACTGTGAGGGAACGTCAGCCACCACACGATGTGGGTACAATCAGTACGGTGATGCCTCAGTATCCACATAATCATCAAAAACATTTTATAATTTATCATGAAGATTTTATAATATTGTCAGAACAGATGTGACACATACTGATAAAACTAAGTCAACTTTAAACATGGGCACACTATTTTTATTTTCTTGATGGCTATATTTCAAATATAGCACCATATAAATCAGCAGGAAATGGGAAGATAAAGATTGATATATAACACAAGACAAGCTGTGGAATATAAAACATATGTTGTCCAATCAGCCACAGCACACAAACCATGATACGGTTCAATCACCTGACAAAATAATGGATGCCAACTTAAATAAACACTCAAAGATTTCCAACCTTTTGCTTTCCTCTCAGTAGCTACACAAAGCCTCATCTAATAGCACATCGCACACTAGCACCATCGACTGGTCAAATCAGGTACAGCACATTGACTTGGATATAAGAAACTGAAGCCTGCAGCACAATTTCTGTGGCCTTGTAACAGCTCTACAGGGAGGGTAACATTAGGACTTTATAGCAGGTCACGGAGCAGGTGATGAGAAACCCTACAATGCTTATGACGAATGTGGGTGTGGAATCCATTAGCTTAGCGGGGAAATTAGTGCAGAAAATCCACTATGGTGATAGTGCAGTTTATGTGCCATTTGAGACTGTGGCCTGCTTCTGTAGATGTGTCCATAAAAATCATAGAGGGATATGCTTTGTAAACTTAATACCCATTACTTCATTGCATGACATTGTAATAGAGGATGGCCCATTGGCTGTTCCAGCAATATCAAACATTTTGTGTCTGCTACCTACAACCCATGTGGAATGCCTCAAACCTAAACCTACTTCCAGGTATCTTATATATGCTACACTGGAACCACCCCTAAATACAAACAGTCCAACTGTCAATCCAGCTCAGGTCCTTAGTCTGGGTCTCATTAATGAGCTAATTATGTATCATTACTTAGATATGATTGGGTTATGTGAAACCTGGCTTAAACCTACAGCTGCCCTCCCCTTAAATGAGGCCTGCCCACCGGCGTACACATTTAGCCATGTCCCTCACTATGTGAAGCAAAGTGGGGGTGTTGCTCTTATTTATAAATCTAGGTTTAGTTTAGCTGTTGGGGGTCATAAATATAACTCGTTTGAACATCTGATTGTCCGCTCTGCCAACAATGCTACATATTGTCAAGGTCAGAAGAATAAAAATGCTGTATTACTTTGTCACTGTATATAGGCCCCCTGGCCCATACTCTGAATTCTTAGATGAATTTGGTGTGTTCATCTCTAACTTGTCAACGAGTGCAGATAACATTCTGATCATTGAAGACTTTAACATTCATTCAGCCTTCTGATCCCATCTGCAAATCAATTATGGAAATTGTGGATGCATTCAGGACTCGACGCACATTAGTGGAAATACTCTGGATTTGGTTCTCGCAAATGGTATTATGGCCACAAATATTGGCATCATGCCTCTTGCATCAGTGGTCTCTGATCAGTCACTTATTAGTTTTACAGTTTCGCTGCCATATTTAGTGGAACAACAACCTTATTTATTTATTTTTTTTGCGGTGATTCATCAACTCCTGAACTACATCTGAATTCAAATCTAAACTGCCTGCTATCTTAGCCTTATTGGACATTTGGAAAATGTCCAATCAGAAGACAGTCTTGTGGTTAGTTTAAACTCAGCGCTCAAAACTACACCTGATGTGATTGCACCACCTTTATTAAATCAATCCCCCCCCAAAAACAGAGTGACCTTGGTTCACTGATTACTTACGTGACCTCAAGCATAAGGCTAGAGGTCTAGAATGGAAATGGTGTAGTTCAAAATTAGAAGTATTCCAGCTCATGTGGCATGATGCTATTGTAGACTATAAGCATCCATTCTTGGCTACATAGCGGACCTATTACTCTGATTTGATCAACAAAAACAAGCATAACTCAAAGTCTGACACGGTGGCAACACTTATTCATGGACAACCACCTGTAGTTTGCTCTCCTGTGCTGTAGCTGTAAATATTGTGCTGTAGCACAATATTTCTTGGATTACTTTGAAAAGATAGACAGCATTTGGTTAAACATATCCCAGCATGCCTTAACCCAGCCACTATACTCTGCTGTTGAGGTGGGCGCCATTACTGAGGTATTACCTACATTTACAGAATTTGATAGTATCTCTCTAGGCATGCTGATGAAACTCATAACGTCTACAAAAAGCACAACCTGCTTATTTGATCTTATAGCAACATAACCGTGGCCCACTCTTGGGTGGACTGTGCTGGAAATTATTGTCTTATTAACCTTTGGATCTGTTCCTAAATGTTTCAAATCTGCAGTGATTAAACCATTACTTAAGAAATCTAGTCTTGACCCAAGTGTATTGAAAAACTATAGGCCAATTTCAAATCTATCATTTTGCTCTAAAATTCTGGAAAAAGTGGTTTCATGGCAGCTCGTGGACTATATTACTGAGAATAATCTTTTTTGAGCCACTGCAGTGTGCTTTTAGAAAATATAATTCCAAAGAGACAGCTCTCACTAAAGTGGTAATTAATCTTCTGCTTACAATGGATTCAGATACCACTACGGTTCTGGTGCTGTTAGATCTCAGTGCTGCATTTGATACAATGGATCATCATATTCTACTCGATAGGCTGGAAAATCATTTTAGGATTACTGGGAGTGCCCTTGCATGGTTGATGTCATACCTTACCAGTCATTCTCGCTGTGTTTTGTTAAGTAACACTACCTCTAACTCTAGTGCCATGACATTTTGAGTTCCACAGAGGGCCATCTTAGGCCCCCTGCTTTTCTCCCTTTATATAGCACCCCTTGGGCACATATTGCAGCGTTTTGGGATTACCTTTCACTGCTATGCTGATGATACTCAGTTATACATGCTGATAACTGCTGGTAATCTCATTCATATAAAATCCTTAGAAGATTGCCTTGCATCCGTGAGAAGCTGGATGTCTAGAAACTTCCTACTTTTAAACTCTGATACGACCTAAATGATGGTTCTTGGTCCAGTGAGACATTGGCATCAATTTGACCAGCTAACACTTAGCCTAGGCTCGTGTGTCATACATCACACTGACAAAGGAGGAGCCTCGGGGTACTTTTTGATCCTATGTTGTCCTTTGACCTCCATATTAGAGATATTACTAGGACTGCTTTCTTCCACCTGCAAAATATAGTGAAGATTCGTCCCATCCTGTCTATGGCTGATGCTGAGACCCTATTTCATGCATTTATCTCTTTTAGATTGGACTACTGCAATGTTCTATTTTCTGGTTTACCGCAGTCCAGTATTAAGGCTCTCTAATTGGTTCAAAATGCTGCTGCCAGACTTTTGACATGAAGCAGAAAGTTTGACCACATTACACCCATTTTCGCATCTCTTCACTGGCTTCCTGTCCACGTGAGTTCAGATTTTAAGGTTCTGCTACTAGCCTATACAATTGTTCACAGACTGGCACCTCCCTACCTAACTGACCTAATTAAACCATAGGTACCAGCCCTGACTCTGCGTTCTCAGGATGCAGGACTACTTTGTGTCTCTAGGGTGAATAAAAAGTCTGTGGGTCAGAGAGCTTTCTCTTATCATGCCCCTGTTCTGTGGAATGATCTCCCTGGATCAATAAACCAGTCAGATTCTGTAGAGACTTTCAAGTGCAGACCTAAGACGCATTTATTTTCCCTTTCGTATGGCTAGCATACTGGCATAATATGTTACTATGCTTTTTGCTCTTTTAAATTCATTTTATTAGTAAACACAGCGTGCCACGGCCTCAACTTTATCTAAATTCTGGGTCTTTTAGTGAAGCTTAGGGCTAGTGGCCGGTGATCACCATAGTATTTCTTCTGTTCTTTTTGTTGCTTAGTGTTGACAAATTATACTGTATTTGTTGTCTTTCTGATGCCTGATTCTGTTTCTCTCTGTCTTTTGAGGTGCGGCTCCATCCACAGATGGGGGTGGTGTCTGTTTCTGAAACCATCCTGTCCTGTGCACCGGCAACATTTTCTGTATATTCATTTTGTAATTTGTGTCTGTAGCATGGCCCAAGCAGAGGGTCACCACTCTGAGTCTGGTCTGCTTGAGGTTTCTTCCGTAGAGGGAGTTTTTTTCTTACCACTGTCGCCTATGTTCTTGCTCTGGGGGTCGGTAAGTTTAGACCTTACTTGTGTGAAGCGCCTTGAGGCAACTTTTAATCTGTCAAAATCTGTTAGTGAGCACTTTTCCTTTGCCAAGATAATCCATCCCACAAGTACAGTTGCAATGACTAATTGATTTTTAATTATTACATTAATCAGTAGTTATTTTCACAATCAAGTTTTAATGTTTATTTAGGCAAATTTTCGAATTTCAGATTTTTAAATGTGAATCTTTTCTGGTTTATTTGAATACTTTCATTGTTCTCAGACAATACAGTGAACATAGACAGAAGTCACATGGACAAATGACATTTTGACCAACTATTTTCTGTAAATGTATGAATGTAACAACTAACTCACCCCATTTCATTTTCTCTGTCACAGAACGTAAAATATAAAAATACTTGAGTATAATATTCTGTGGGTCCTCAGCCTTTGAGATCAGGAGACACCTGGGAAGAACTTAAGGAGAGGTGTTTGATGAGGAGGATAACGAAGGGTCAGTTCCTCGAGGTCCTGCTGTTTCCTGTCTTCCAGTATTGTTTTAAGCTCTCTGGATGGAGCTGAAACACAGGATACTCTCCTTAACTCCTTCGTGCCACTCATGTGTCTACCTCAGTGTACAGTATCTCTGTTTTCTGAGCAGGTGAAACAAATTCCTGACATTTTCTGTCACTGTTATGAGAGAAATAAGCCAGCAGCTGGTAAGACAGTGTGAAAAAAAAAAGAACTGATGATTTGTTTGTTAGCATTCAACAATGACTACAACTCTCACGAGGCTTTAGGAGCATGAAAGTAGTGAATTGAAAGAATCACCAGGTTGCTGAAGTGCTGACTTGCAAATGACAAAAACATGGAGCGGAAGAGCGAGCTGAAGCCACACGTTTTACAACACGTTGGTGCTACAAGGCTGACAGCCTTGTCAAATCCTTTAGTTAAAGTTGTCTTTGTCACAACGTGCCAGAGTGAAGACTCGTGGGACATGTTGTTGTTGGAAACTAACATAAGAGATTTAAAAGTTATCTCCAATGCAGCATCATTCATCAAAATAAAGAAAACACTTTTAAATGATGTGTAGTTTGTTCACAGAACGATGGCAGAGTATTACCACTAATATTAAGATTGTGCAGAAGTGCAGCTGCGAGTCTGCGATGTGAGACTGCATCACAGCACATCAAGCATTTTCAAAACTTGGCCAGTGCCATATTTTACATCATGAAGTGTATCGCTTGGTGTCATATGCATGTTATTACAGGCAAAGAGGCACATGCAGGTGTGCATCGGTGCACACACACACACACACACACACACACACACACACACACACACACACACACACACACACACACACACACACACACACACACACACACACGTGTATTTGCAAAGCAAAGCAGCAAAATATGTACACGAAAGAAAGAAAAAAAAACAAATATGACACAGTCATGTCCAAATCCACCACAATTCCACACGTGTGAGGTGGAAATGTATGTTTCCATTGTTTGACACGACAAATGAGAACAGCTGAAAGAAAGAAAAGAAGCTGTACACTTTGAAAGGGCCCAACTTCTATGGTACGGACATGAAAGCTGCTCCAGGAGCCTCAGCAGCAAACATGCACGTCTATCTCCGTAGAGATCCTCTCTATGCTCCCAGACACTCATGTAATGAAGCCATTCACCTGTGTTTTGGTTTTGGTCATATTAAGGTGATGTCTGGGTTCAAATCAGCGTTAGCATTTCCCTGCATCACACAGTGACACAACATGTGCACCCAAATCATCACAAGATGATGTTCATTGTGAATGAATGTCCAAGTCTTTAGGGCCCTGGTGCCTCCTGTCTGACTGTACAGCTGTGAAATCTGAAGCAACCAGTTTAACTAAAGTGACCACCAGGTGTCTTTGGTGCTGTCTCTTCAGGGAATCTTTGGGTACATTGGAATAACCTTGTGTCAGAGTTATTCAGGGACACTCAGGTGAGATGTATTGCACACGTCATGCGGATATATCAGCTACAACATTCTGGTCACATGGTGCATTTCTCTGGGTATGATCCATATGCAGGTCTCAGTGCTGATGACTACAGAAACTGGCAAAGACCAAAGGGATCCAAAAGATGGAAGGCAATGGATGGCATCACCAAGACCTGATCTCACCAGCTCTATGCCAGCTGTCTTCTGTATCCTTGTACAAGACACTTCATCAGCATTGTCCTAGACCACCCCATGGTGAATGGGTACCAGCCTGAGTTGGGGGAGACGCTTGCAAATTTCTTCTTCTTCTTCACTGCTGTTAATGCGATGTGGTCCACACTGCAGAGGTGGGTGAGGCTGAGATCACATCCCACCTGGCTGTGGCAGACTGATAGTGATACCTTTAAGAGATAAGGACAGACTACAGGTCCACCTATTTGGTCATCAGCCTGAATCAAATCCCAACACGTCTTTTATCTAAAAGTGCTGAATTGTCTTTCCAGTGGCTCCTGTTGTCAGTGTGCTCAGCTACAGTCAGCTCATCGAATCATCACCTGTTCTGTATTCCATGTGAACGTGACCTCTGCACTTCATGCTTGTGTTGCCAGGTTGTTGCACTCCTTGTAACCTGTTGTCAGCCTGTTCCTGAAAGCCGCGTGTTCTGCATTCTTTGGACTCGTGCAGACCTGCATTAACTGTGACCCTGTTTTGTATTTTCTCTTTCTTTAACCTTACATTCTGATATCTTACATTCTGATATACTGAATTGTATGTTTGGGAGAGAATCTGTCAAATATAACAATATAACAGCTATATATATATAGTTATAATATAACTATAACAATCTTGAACTAGAGTTGTATTCAATAAAGCACGTGCTCACACCTGTGATTACCCCAAAAGCAACAGACCAGATTTGAGATGTTGTCTGTAGCAATTTTGTTCCATCTGTTTCAAATGGAACCAAAGGTGTATTTGTAGGTATTAAATAGAGTTAATACATGCAAATACACAAATGACTTTTGTTAAAGTGCATGTGGTGCATTATGCATGTGCATTGTGTATTGTGCATGTTGGAACATTGACATTGAACAAGGAACACACAAGACACGTAAAACAAACAGACGTTTAAAAAGTTGGTAAGCTGGTGACGGCGACACAGAGCTGTAGACAGCTCCATCTACAGGACACATTCCCCTTACAGCTCCCTCACAATTCCTTTAAGATTGATGCACGTAAAGCTCAATACATACTCAGTTACTTAGAAAGGAGGGACTGCAAATAAAAAGAGCTGTAATCCCTAAATAGTGAAGACATTATATTATTATGAAATCAACAGTACACACTGCAAGCACATTTCGAGTGTTTCCGTTCAGCGTCACTGTGTTGGTTTGCAGAGGTAGCATTACAATAACTGTATCACTGTACAAATACTTACAGACCTGCCTGTGCACTGTTACACAGACACTGGGATGTCTGCACGTGTCATCTGTGCAGTGATGGGCACAGCTAACTGAAAGGTTAGCTTCAATAACCACTAATCCGCTAACTGAAAAGTTAACTTTTATAACCCTAAACTGATAAACTTCTAAAAAAAAATTGCAGCAGTTACAGCTAACCACTAACTTTTAACACTGACTCAGAGGCTTCTAAGTAAACTTAACGTAATTGCAATCCCAAACCTAAAACAACAACAACTACAACAACAAAAAACAAGCCATCACTTGTGTCTTTTAATTCCCTGTCGGCTGCTGCCAAAACATCACACTTACCTTTCAAGGTGGCAATGTAGAGCAAACGCAAAGCACTTTCACTCATGGTTTCATTTCTAAACAGACTAATTCTGGACAGTTTACGGCAACTCTTGTCATTTTTACAAAGTGAAAATATCACACCTTTAAAGTAATGCCCTAATTCTGACAAGTGTTAAACTGACACAAGCAACAAAAGGCATTATGAGAAATCAGACTTGTTTGATCACCCCCCCCCCCCCCAATCAAAATGCATAGAACACTGCCATCTACTGGATGGGAGTGTGAAAAGTGGCCAACATGCTGAGTCACACTTCATAAACAGAATTTTCAGTTTTGCAAATGCCATTTTTTTTTAATTTTTTTTTTTACAAATGGAAAAAAATGACATATTTACAAAATACACATCTGTTTGTAAAAACAACACACAAATTGGAAATTTGTGTTTGCGGATTACAAAACAGGTGTGCAAATCAAGCACTATTTGTAGATCACCCTCTGTGCATTTGCAGGTATTAATGAGACAGATTTAACTCCATAAATAAGTATCTTTTCACTTAAAAAGTAAAGTCTTGCATGTACATGCTGTCTTTTAAAACAGACACCCTGTTGATCATAATATGTTGCAGCAATGCATTATGGGAGTTCGGGGTTTGTTTGTTTTTTATTATTATTATTGTAGTACATGTTAATTTAAGAGTGTTGTTAGTGTTATAGACCTGTTGTGTTTTTATAGGTCAAGGAACGTAGTTAGTTTGGTGAAGTTATGCTGTGACCATGAGTGAAAACGACGTTGCGATCTTCTTCTTCTTCATCTTCCTCCTCCTCCTCCTCCCAGCCTCAGTGGCAGACGGCCTGCCCACTTCTGCTGGGGGAGGGCTAAGTTCCTTACAGCAGCCTGGTTGTTACAAAACACACAGTGTTCAGTTTTAGGATTTACAAATGTTTTTGACTGTTTGGTCTTACTCACTATGCCAGCAAAGAAATGTTAGTAGACTGAAAGTTAGCAAAAGCGAATTAAACCACTGATGGTTTTCAGAAAGCTAATCTGCTAACCATGAAGTCAGTTTCACTAATTAGCTGTTCACGGATTAGTGGAACTCTGCCCAGTGCTGCATCTGTATGGGTTAAAAAGTGCACCATGCTTTTATGACAACCGAATGCAACAACTTGCATTCTATGACATAAGTACCTCTCTGAAGCGATGTCTGGGTGAATATGGGGCCTGTTGATAGTCCTAATATTTATTCATTTATTCTGAAATAGATTTAATATAGATTGAATGCGACAAGGATTCACACTCAGAGCTTCCTTTAGATATCTTGTGCTATTTTGATCCATTTGAATAAATCCTCAATTGTTTTGAGTGGAATTGACTGCTTTGCGTCTGATTTTTAGTAGCACACTGAGACAACACGTCCACACAGACGATGCAGGACTCACGCATGTACACGCAGCGTGACAGAGGAGACGGATCTGTGGAGGAGACGCTGTCTTGGCTTCCCCTCCAAAGCCACAGGAGACAGGAGGCTCAGTGCAGGCTGGCTACGAGTTACATCCAGTTGGCAACCAGCAGGCCGAGCTGGCCTGGGCATGTTCGCAAATGAGCATGGAAGCGAAAGGTGATGATGTGTGCATGGCAGCAAAGCCAGTGGAGTCATTACGAGAATCCATCATGACTTCTTATCGTCACAACAGATCATATCGTACTGTTCTTGGATGGCAGCCTCTTACTGCCTCAACACAAACACTGATAGAAGCGTATTTAATGGCCTGCCACGCGCCCGGCGTCGGCCTGATCAGGAGACGCGTGCCTCGTCGTTTGATGTCAGTGACCCCCCCCCATCTTCAGCATCCATTCTCAGGGAGCTTTCGGGAAGCGGCTTTTTGACGATGCGCCGCTGTGCCTCGGCGTCACAGACAATTCCAATCAGAGCTTGATTCAGATAGTGCCATTCAGAAAACAGGAACAATGGGTGAATTGAAGTCTATCATGTTCTGCCGTGTAAAACAACCTTTGGGCTAATTGTTGCCAATTAGGTGTCTGCCACAAAAGGATCCTGACGAGCACACAGGTGCCTGTCGGGCTGACGCTGTCTCCCACGTGAAAACACCAAGGGCATATCGTATCGGCTGCAGCCTTGTTGGTTTGCACATGGAAGCGGATCATGAGAACGGGAACAGCAGCATCATTTATAATGAACAAAGTTAAAAATAAAAGCGTTGAAGGATTATTTCTGCTGTTCACTGTTGACAAAGCTTTGAATTAGACAGAATGTCCTGTGCATGTGCTGCAGGACTCGATATTGGACTTTACATCATTCAGGTGCGGCGGCTGCTGACACAGCGCTGTGGCGTCACCCTGTACGTGTCGTGTTTTACACCAGACAAAGACTTCTGCCAAAAAGCAGCATTTCACCGAACTCTCCTTTTTAGCAAATGCTTGTGACCTTTAACTGCAACGAGCATCTTTGTTCACTTTCGATGCTTTTCAGCTTCTGTTAGAAGTGACTCGTCCTTTTGATGAAAAATTTATTATTAAATATAATAAAGCATCAAAGTGGATTTTTACAGCACAAATTCCATTAACAGCTAAACACTTATTTGAAAATTCATTCTTCAGATTAATGGACAAATGTGTCCATGAGTTTAAAGTCAAACTGAAATAAATGTTGCTGTGAGGTCCAGAATCCTTCGGACATTGACACAGTTTTTAATATTTTACCTGCTATTTTGTCTCTCAGCCCAGGTTCACTCTGGACAGGATGTCAGACTATTACAGTGTCACATATTCACACACAAGTCAATTTAGAGTCACCCGTTCATCGAACCTGCATTTCTTTGGAAGAGGGAGCAAGCCGGAGAAGCCAGAGGGAACCCACATGACATGGGAAGAACATGCAAACTCCACACAGAAAGGAGGTCAGACCAGAACCTGAGACCTTCTCTGCGCCAGGCAACAGTGCTAACCACTGAGCCACCGCCCTGGTACATGTTAGAATAACAGTAATTCAAAGAAAATTATGATTTAGCACATTTTTTTTCTCACTCAGCTGATCTTGTTGTCAGTGACATCATCACCACCTCCTTGCTGAGAGCTATGTGGCATATGTACCAACCGTGGCTGAAAAAAATGAATGTTTCTGTAAGTGTTAATTTGTAGAAACATTTAAATGTATTCAGGTCACAGTGGCAACAGACCAAGCAGCTCATCCCACACTTCCCTGTCCCTGCACATCACACAGTGACACAACAGTGGTACCCAACCCATCACATATTGACATTCGGTCATAATGAGCCGTTTGCATCAAAATGCGACAAGTTGGGTGTGAGACCGACAGGTGACTCACAAAGCTGAATGAGAAAGACATTCATCTTTGTGGATGAATGAATGTCTTACATGCTCCCATCCTCTGCAAAGTCCTGTAACTCTTCCTGGAGGATCCAGAGGCATTCACAAGCCAGCTGGGAAAATAATCTCTCCAGCATTCCTGAGTCTTCCCCAAGGCCTCCTCCTAGTTGGATGTGCCTGAAAGACCTCCCAAACAAGACGACTGGGGGGCATCATCACCAGGTGTCCAAACCCCCTCAGCTGGCTTTTTTTTATGTGAAGAAGCAGCAGCTCTACTCTGAGTCTCTCCCACAGTGTTGAGCTTCTCACCCCGTCCAGGAGTGTAAACTCAAATGCCCAATGGAGGAATCTCATGTCTGCCTTTCGTATTCTTCCAGTCATTACCCGAGGTTCATGACCATAAGTGAGGACAGGAGCATAATTCTACTGGTAAATTGAGACCTTCATCTTCTTGCTCAGCTCCTTTTTCATCACGACAGGCTGGTACAGTGTCCATAAAACAGACACCGCCCCAATCCATCTATCCATCTCATGCTCCAACTTACCCTCACTCATGAACAAGACCCTGACATACTTAAACTCCTCCACATAGGGCAGTAACTCTCCCCTGACTCAGAAGGGACAGTCCACCTTTTTCCGGCAGAGGACCATTGTCTCAGATTTGGAGGTGCTGATTCTCATCCCAGTCACTTCACACTTGGCCTCAAACCTGCTTGGTGACATCAGAGGTCACTGCCTGATGAAGCCAAACTGGACACCCTCCTGTTCCTGACAGCACCTTGAAATTCTGTCCATGAACATCACAAATAGGATTCATGACAAGGGGCAGCCTCGGTAGAGTCCAACACCCACCAGTAACAGGTCTGATGTAATGCCGAGAATGCATACACAAGTCCTATTTTGGTCATATAGAGAGCAGATCGCATTCTTCCACCCCAAACAGGACACCTCAAGGGACCCAGTCATGTTCCAAGTCCACAAAGTACATGTAGACTTGGTCATGCTCCTCAGTGGTGTTGGGGTGTTTGTTCCTGATTTTTCAAAAACTGATAGGAAATGGACGTCAACTTTAGATGTTGTATTGAAAGATGCCTTCACTAAACAGGTCATTTCTACTTCAGCATGCAAGCTGACCGCACAGCACTCTGCCTGACTTTTCTGCCTGATATCCGGCACCAAACCCAGATGGGAGGGCCGTGTATTGTCCGTGTAGTGTGGTAAGCAGAAGAACAGTATACATTATAGCATTCCAGAGGAGATATGAAGTTATTATTATTATTAATAATAAGCATATGTCGCGGACATGAATGAGCGAAGCTCGTCAGCATCTCACCATGTCATTTAGGTCCTTCAAACTTTATTTTGAGTAAATGCTTCAGCCTCCTTCAGAACCTCCATGACCAGTAAAAGATCAAGGACTGAGACGTCGCCCGGTATGGCAGAGCCGGGGTCCCACCCTGGAGCCAGGCCTGGGGTTGGGGCTCGCGCACGAGCGCCTGGTGGTCGGGCCTTAGCCCATGGGGCCCGGCCGGGCTAAGCCCGAAAGAGTGATCCCGCCCTCCTGTGGGTTCACCACCTGCAGAGGGGGCCATGGGGGTTGGGTGCAGAGAGGATTGGGTGGCAGTCGAGGGTGGGTGGCTCGGCAGCCCGGTCCATGCTCACAGCCCCTGGCTGTTGGGACATGGAATGTCACCTCGCTAAGGGGGAAGGAGCCTGAGCTTGTGTGGGAGGTTGAGAGAAACCGACTAGAGATAGTCGGGCTCACCTCCATGCACGACTTGGGCTCTGGTACCCAACTCCTGGAGAGGGGCTGGACGCTTCATTTTTCTGGCGTCGCCCACGGGGAGAGGCGGAGAGCTGGGGTCACATTGCTTATTGCTCCCCAGCTCAGTAGCGAAGTGTTGGAGTTCACTCCGGTGAACGAGAGGGTCGCGTCCCTATGCCTTCGGGTCGGGGACAGGTCTCTCACCGTTGTCTCGGCCTATGGGCCAAGCAGCGGTGCAGAGTACCTGCCCTTCCTGGAGTCCCTGGGAGGGGTACTAGATAGCGCTCCGACTGGGGACTCCATTGTTCTCCTGGGGGATTTCAACACCCATGTGGGCGGCGACAGTGAGACCTGGAGGGGCATGATCAGGAAGCATGGCCTCCCCGATCTGAACCCGAGTGGTGTTCAGTTGTTGGACATCTGTGCTAGTCACAGTTTGTCTATCACGAACACCATGTTCGAGCACAAGGGTGTCCATAAGTGCACGTGGCACCAGGACACCCTGAGCCGGAGGTCGATGATTGACTTTGTACTCGTATCATCTGACCTTCGGCCACGTGTCTTGGACACTCGAGTGAAGAGAGGGGCAGAGCTGTCGACTGATCACCACCTGGTGGTGAGTTGGATCCGCTGGGAGGGTAGGAAGCCGGTCAGACCTGGCAGGCCCAAACGTATCGTGAGGGTCTGCTGGGAACGACTGGCGGAACCCTCTGTCAGCGAGGTCTTCAACTCCCACCTCCGGGAGTGCTTCTCCCAGATCCCGGGGGAGGTTGGAGACATGGAGTCCGAGCGGGCCATGTTCTCCACCTCCATTGTCGATGCGGCTGCTCGTAGCTGTGGTCGCAAGGTCTCTGGTGCCTGTCACGGCGGCAATCCCCGAACCCGGTGGTGGACACCGGAAGTAAGGGATGCCGTCAAGCTGAAGAAGGAGTCCTACTTATCTTTGTTGGTAGGTGGGACCCCAGAGGCAGCTGACAGGTACCGGCAGGCCAAGCGTGCCGCAGCCCGTGCGGTCACAGAGGCAAAAACCCGGGTCTGGGGGGAGTTTGGGGAGGCTATGGAGGAGGACTATCGGTCGGCCTCGAAGAGATTCTGGCAAACCGTCCGATGCCTCAGGAGGCGGAAGCAGCTCTCCACCAGCACTGTTTACGGTGCGGGTGGGGAGCTGTTGACCCTGACTGGGATGTTGTCGGGCGGTGGAAGGAGTACTTCGAGGATCTCCTCAATCCCATCGTCACGTCTTCCAAAGAGGAAGCAGAGACTGGGGACTCAGAGGCGGACTCATCCATTACCCAGGCCGAAGTCACCGAGGTGGTTAGAAAGCTCCTCTGTGGCAAGGCTCCTGGGGTGGATGAAATCCGTCCTGAGTACCTTAAGTCTCTGGATGTTGTGGGGCTGTCTTGGCTGACACGCCTCTGCAACATCGCGTGGCGATCGGGGACAGTGCCTCTGGATTGGCAGACCGGGGTGGTGGTCCCTCAGTTTAAGAAGGAGGACCAGAGGGTGTGTTCTAACTATAGGGGGATCACACTCCTCAGCCTCCCCGGTAAGGTCTATTCCAGAGTACTGGAGAGGAGAATTCGACCGATGGTCGAACCTCGGATTCAGGAGGAGCAGTGTGGTTTTCGTCCTGGTCGCGGCACACTGGACCAGCTCTACACGCTCCATCGGGTGCTCGAGGGTTCATGGGAGTTTGCCCAACCAGTCCACATGTGCTTTGTGGATCTGGAGAAGGCGTTTGACCGTGTCCCTCGGGGCACCCAGTGGGAAGTGCTGTGGGAGTACGGGGTCCGGGGTCCTTTGCTAAGGGCTATCTGGTCCCTGTACGACCGCAGCAGGAGCTTGGTTCGCATTGCCGGTAGTAAGTCAAACCTGTTTCCAGTGCACGTTGGCCTCCGCCAGGGCTGCCCTTTGTCACCTGTTCTGTTCATTATTTTTATGGACAGAATTTTTAGGCGCAGCCAGGGTGTAGAGGGAGTCTGGTTTGAGAACCATAGAATCTCGTCTCTGCTGTTTGCAGACGATGTGGTTCTGTTGGCTTTGTCAAATCAGGACCTTCAGCGTGCACTGGGGTGGTTTGCAGCCGAGTGTGAAGCGTCTGGGATGAAAATCAGCACCTCCAAATCTGAGGCCATGGTTCTCGACCGGAAAAAGGTGCTTTGCCCTCTTCAGGTCGGTGGAGTGTCCTTGCCTCAAGTGGAGGAGTTTAAGCATCTCGGGGTCTTGTTCACAAGTTCGGGATGGATGGAGCATGAGATCGATAGACGGATCAGTGCAGCATCTGCAGTGATGCAGTCGCTGTATCGGACCGTTGTGGTGAAGAGAGAGCTGAGTAGGGGGGCAAAGCTCTCAATTTACTGATCGATCTACGTTCCGATCCTCACCTATGGTCATGAGATTTGGCTCATGACCGAAAGAACAAGATCACAAGTACAAGTGTCCGAGATGAGTTTCCTCCACAGGGTGGCTGGGTGCTCCCTTAGAGATAGGGACAAGAGCTCGGTCACTTGGGAGGAACCCGGAGTCGAGCCGCTGCTTCTCAATGTTGAAAAGGAGCCAGTTGAGGTGACTCAGGCATCTTTTCCGGATGCTTTTTTCTGCTTTGCTGCAGTGTCCGGTGGTACATGTGAGTGGCCAACAACTGGAAGATTTGCTGAAATATTTTTTCATTTCCAGTTGCTCTGTCCAGCTCCCTCTGGAGCTCAGAGTCGAGCCACTGCTCCTCCACGTCGAAAGGAGTCAGTTGAGGTGGCTCGGGCATCTTTCCGGATGCCCCCTCGATGCCTCGCTGGAGAGGTGTTCCGGGCACGTCCCACTGGGAGGAGGCCCTGGGGAAGACCCAGGACACCCTGGAGGGACTATATCTCTCGGCTGGCTTGGGAACACCTTGGGGTTCCCCCAGAGGAGCTGGGGGAGGTGTGTGTGGACCCGACTCCGGATAAAGCGGAAGAAAATGGATGGATGGATGGATGGCTTCAGCCTTTTTCCAGTAAAATGGTTCTTGTAAGCATGAGCATGACTAAAACCTTTCAGCTTCTGGGGGGAGGGGAGCTCCCCCCCCCCCCCCCCCCCAGACCCCCCTCTTTTTTTAAGCATTTTCCTGATTTTGCCTTTCATCTTCTGGAGGGGCTCTGCCCCCCATACTCCCCACCTTTTAAGCATTTTTCTTTTTTTGCTTTCAGCTGACCCCCCTCATTACAGTCCTCACTTTAAGTATTTTTTTTATGTAGATGTAAATTAATATTCAATGTTTTCAGCTAGTTGACAGTAGGTCTGTACAATATGGCCAAATTTTCATATCTCAATATTGTCATATAAATTGTCATGTAAATGTCACTTATATACATGCTGTTCATATTCTTGAGCCACTTAAGTTGGTAGGGAGAGTTCCCATGGGATATAAAAGCTTTTCAACCTACCATCCCTGGTTCTCAAGATCAGGTACCTAAGTGACTCTACTCTCTATTTTTTTTTTAAGATATTTTAGTGTACCTTAGTAAACACTAGTAGAGTTCCACCTTAGATTTGGAACGTATAATAGAATATATACCTTACTGAATTTTCATATCAATACAATATGACTATGATTTGACACAAAGTGCAGCAACAGTGAAAATTAAACCTTCTTAAACAAAACAGTAATAATACCACACTCATTTTGCACTCATCATAAGGTTAGGATACTGTGGCCGTATTGGAACACTTGGAATTTCACACATTTTAATTTGTTTATGCCATTTTAAATACAAGAAATACACAAAAAATAAATAATAAAAATTTCTAAAATTATCTTCCTCAAACTCAAACTGAAAGCAAATCTGTAAAACTTGATAAAACCTGTAAATAATAATCAGTTTTATTGCCAGTTTTCTTTAGACAAGTCAGGGGATGGAAACATGATAAGTGATAAGAGTGGTGGCAAAGGTCAGTTTCAGTTTGTACAGGGGTCAAAAGTTAAAGCTGCTCCATTAATTTTGCTCCAGCTGTATTTGTGCTGAATTTGATGCTTGTATCACCATGTGAAGGATTGTTTCAGTTATCTGCTACACTAATAAGCCAACAGCGCATGAACCAGCTGTTACCTTAAACATGTTTGCACTCTTAAACAGCTAACAGACAGACATGGCAACCTGAATTGAAGGAGAAATGCTGTTTTTAACAACCTGGACCTCATTTCTGACATAAAATACGGTCGTTTACTCAACAGTATAAGTTTGGTGTGATTAGAAGTCCATAGTTCAAACGACGTGTTCAGTTCAAATCTGGGGCAAACATTTTTCTTCTTCTAAGGTGCATTAGAACTTTTTGAGGAACACAGCACCAACTACTGGACAGGAGGAACCTAGCAGTCAGTGTGACACTGATTTGAAAATGCAGCTCTTTCAACCAGACATGTGGTGCCGTGACATGTCAATCATCTGTGTCCATAGGCATAGGAGGTGTGGTCTATTTGGGGGGTGACACCAAATTTGCCTGAATTTCAGAAACCCCCAGCGGGTTTCTGAAATCTGCAGCTCCTAAAACCATTACAATACATACACACACATACATACATACATACATATATATATATATATATATATATATATATATATATATATATATATATATATATATATATATATATATATATATTGACCGAGTTTCATTCATGAAGTTAGTGGTGTGTGTAAGTAAAGAGTTATTGGTCCATGTCCTCGGTCGACACAGGCACGGACAGGAAACATACACCTGGTTATCAACCAAATCTCACAGACAAAATGACAAGAATAACCAAAACCACTTACTTATTAAGTATAGTAAGTAAGCCTTTAATACCTATTACCATAGGTATTAAAGGCACTGCGCTGCGGTGGTTTGAATCATATTTATCTAATAGATTACAATTTGTTCATGTAAATGGGGAATCTTCTTCACAGACTAAGGTTAATTTTGGAGTTCCACAAGGTTCTGTGCTAGGACCAATTTTATTCACTTTATACATGCTTCCCATAGGCAGTATTATTAGACGGCATTGCTTAAATTTTCATTGTTATGCAGATGATACCCAGCTTTATCTATCCATGAAGCCAGAGGACACACACCAATTAGCTAAACTGCAGGATTGTCTTAGAGACATAAGGACATGGATGACCTCTAATTTCCTGCTTTTAAACTCAGATAAAACTGAAGTTATTGTACTTGGCCCCACAAATCTTAGAAACATGGTGTCTAACCAGATCCTTACTCTGGATGGCATTACCCTGACCTCTAGTAATGCTGTGAGAAATCTTGGAGTCATTTTTGATCAGGATATGTCATTCAAAGCGCATATTAAACAAATATGTAAGACTGCTTTTTTGCATTTATGCAATATCTCTAAAATTAGAACGGTCTTGTCTCAGAGTGATGCTGAAAAACTAATTCATGCATTTATTTCCTCTAGCTGGACTATTGTAATTCATTATTATCAGGTTGTCCTAAAAGTTCCCTAAAAAGCCTTCAGTTAATTCAAAATGCTGCAGCTAGAGTACTGACGGGGACTAGAAGGAGAGAGCATATCTCACCCATATTGGCCTCTCTTCATTGGCTTCCTGTTAATTCTAGAATAGAATTTAAAATTCTTCTTCTTACTTATAAGGTTTTGAATAATCAGGTCCCATCTTATCTTAGGGACCTCATAGTACCATATCACCCCAATAGAGCGCTTCGCTCTCAGACTGCAGGCTTACTTGTAGTTCCTAGGGTTTGTAAGAGTAGAATGGGAGGCAGAGCCTTCAACTTTCAGGCTCCTCTCCTGTGGAACCAGCTCCCAATTCAGATCAGGGAGACAGACACCCTCTCTACTTTTAAGATTAGGCTTAAAACTTTCCTTTTTGCTAAAGCTTATAGTTAGGGCTGGATCGGGTGACCCTGAACCATCCCTTAGTTATGCTGCTATAGACTTAGACTGCTGGGGGGTTCCCATGATGCACTGAGTGTTTCTTTCTCTTTTTGCTCTGTATGCACCACTCTGCATTTAATCATTAGTGATTGATCTCTGCTCCCCTCCACAGCATGTCTTTTTCCTGATTCTCTCCCTCAGCCCCAACCAGTCCCAGCAGAAGACTGCCCCTCCCTGAGCCTGGTTCTGCTGGAGGTTTCTTCCTGTTAAAAGGGAGTTTTTCCTTCCCACTGTCGCCAAGTGCTTGCTCACAGGGGGTCGTTTTGACCATTGGGGTTTTTACGTAATTATTGTATGGCCTTGCCTTACAATATAAAGCGCCTTGGGGCAACTGTTTGTTGTGATTTGGCGCTATATAAATAAAATTGATTGATTGATTGACTTATGGAAGGATTGTCTCCCTTGTTCCTCCATTTGTGGGATTGCCAACATGGGTAGCTTTCCGGCATATTCCACCTGTTTCTTGTCGAGACTAATTGAACTTCTCTGCGTGCTGCCTCCTGACTTGCCCGGAATAAAAATGGCAACCACGCCTCCTTGGCGGGACACGGCCAAGTGCGGCCTCTAGTACTCATACACAGTGGGGAAAATAAGCATTTGACCCCCTGTCAGTTTTGCAGGTTTTCCCACCTACAAAGAATGGAGAGGTCTGTAATTTTTATTGTAGGTACACTTCAACTGTGAGAGACAGAATCTAAAAAATAAAAAATCTGTTAAATCACATTGTATGTTGTTGTTCATCCGGCTGCTCCCGGTTTTTGTTCGGCGTGGCCACAGCGGATACAACCAGATCCGCATTGGTAATTGGCATACGTTTTACGCTGGATGCCCTTCCTGATGCAACTCCAGTTTTACCTGGAGAAATACACACAGCCGCTGGTGTTCCAAATAGGTCTCCCATCCAAGTACTAACCAGATCCTGCTCTGCTTAGCTTCTGAGATCTGATGGGATCAGGATGACAGAGCAGACCACATTGTATGATTTTTAAATAATTAATTTGCATTTTATTGCATAAAATAAGCATTTGAACCCCTAGAAAAACAGAGCTTAACAATTGGTACAGAAACATGTGTCTGCCATTACAGAGGTTAGACGTTTCCTGTAGTTCTTGACCAAGTTTTCACAAACTGCAACAGGGATTTTGGTCCACTCCTCCATACAGATCTTCTCCAAATCTTTCAGGTTTGGAGTTTCAGCTCCCTCCAAAGATTTTCTATTGAGTTCAGGTCTGGAGACTGGCCAGGCCACTCCAGGACCTTGAAATGCTTCTTACGGAGCCCCTCCTTAGTTGCCCTGGCTGTGTGTTTGGGGTCATTGTCATGCTGGAAGACCCAGCCATGACCCGTCTTCAATGCTCTTACTGAGGGAAGGAGGTTGTTTGCCAAAATCTCGCAATACATGACCCCGTTCATCCTCCCTTCAATACAGTGGAGTTGTCCTGTCCCCTTTGCAGAAGTGCACCCCCAAAGTATGATGTTTCCACCCCTATGCTTCACGGTTGGGATGGTTTTCTTGGGGTTGCTCTCATCCTCTAAACATGGTAAGTGGAGTTGATTCCAAAAAGCTCTATTTTGGTCTCATCTGACCACATGACCTTCTCCCATGCCTCCTCTGGATCATCCAGATGGTCACTGGTGAACTTCAAACTGGCCTGGACATGTGCTGGCTTGAGCAGGGGGACCTTGCTGCCCTGCAGGATTTTAAACCATGACAGCATCATGTGTTACTAATGTAATCTTTGTGACTGTGGTCCCAGCTCTCTTCCGGTCATTGACCAGGTCCTCCTGTGTCGTTCTGATTTTTCTCAGAATCATCCTTACCCTACAAAGTGAGATCTTGCATGGAATCCCAGACTGAGGGAGATTGACAGTCATCGTGTGTTTCTTCCACTTTCTAATAAATAATCATACCAGTTGTTGTCTTCTATCAAGCTGCTTGGCTGTTGTCCTGTAG
Source organism: Thalassophryne amazonica (assembly GCF_902500255.1). Taxonomy (NCBI): domain Eukaryota; kingdom Metazoa; phylum Chordata; class Actinopteri; order Batrachoidiformes; family Batrachoididae; genus Thalassophryne; species Thalassophryne amazonica. Next base: position 28,891,049 of record NC_047118.1, on the reverse strand, counting down.
TCCATCCCAGCCTTGTGCAGGTCTACAGTTTTGTCGCGTGTCCTTAGACAGCTCTTTGGTCTTGGCTATAGTGGACAAGTTGGAGTGTGATTTACTGAGTGTGTGAACAGGTGTCTTTTATACATATAACAAGTTCAAACAGGTGCAGTTAATACAGGTAAAGAGTGCAGAATAAGAGGGCTTCTTAAAGAAAAAATAACAGGTCTGTGTGAGCCAGAATTCTTGCTGGTTGGTTGGGGGTCAAATACTTATTTTATGCAATAAAATGCAAATTAATTATTTAAAAATCATACAGTGTGAAGTGAAGTGTACCTACAATAAAAATTACAGACCTCTCCATTCTTTGTAGGTGGGAAAACCTGCAAAACTGACAGGAGGTCAAATACTTATTTTCCCCACTGTATATAACCTCTTTGGTTGGTCCACAGGTGGCCTTTAGTTCTCTTACTCTCCACCAGGAGGCAGCACTGCTTGGGCTTTGGACTGGAAGGAGTCGGCTTCATGCTGGCATTTATAACCCTGGACCCTGGCACTAGATCTGTTCTACTTCTACACTGATGATGGTCATCACACTTTCGAGTAAAATTTCATCATCAATTTTTTTTTTTTTTCTTGGCCTTTGGAATATTTTTTAGAAATAAACATATTTTCCTTAACATGGCCCATGCCCAAATTTCCCAGCCCATTTGAGCATTTTGCTGAGCCTGGGGGAGGCGGTTGCCCCCCCTTGCAAGGCGCTCACTATACACACCGGGAGCAACTTGGGGATTAAGGACCTTGCCCAAGAGCCCTTAGTGATATTCTGGTCATGCTGGGGTTTGAACCAAGGATCCTCCGGTCTCAAACCCAACAACACTTAACCACAAGACCGTTACCTCCCGGTTGTGGCCTGTTTCTGCAGATATACCCATACAGAGCATAGAGGGACATGTTTTGCAAACTTAGTTTCCATTACTACATTGGAAAACAGTAAAATTGAGGATGCCCCACTGCCTACAATGTTAAATTTATTCCATTCCTGCTACTTTCAACCCACGATGAAATATACAGTACTCACATAGAGCACAGGGAACAGACACAGGAGAATGAAACCTCAAGGAATGACTAACAGGTGAGAACTGAAATACCAGATGAACTAACTGATGAGAGGTGCTGGGAATCAGTGCAAGAACAGAAGATACACGTGGAAAGGAACAAATACCAGGTGACAACCATTAAACAGAATACTGATGGTGCAAAAAAACAATGCAAGAAACATCTAAGGTTGAGTGAAAAAAAAATCGTAACAATAACCAACCATAACTGAAGGTGAGGAGAAATCATAAAACCACAAACCAACATAGAGCTCAGGAGTTAATCAAGTGCAAGAGTGAAAGAACGAACATAATGATATAAGGAGATGATCAGAACGCAAAGATTATAAGAACTAATAATGGACAAAACCAAAATCCAGAACTAAAGCAGAAAAGCAACGTGGAAATCAAGGAGTGCAGGAGTGCAATAGGAAGACACAACAAGACTGACAGGTGAGGATGCAGGGGTGAAACACGGGGGATCCAGACCACCAGGACACAGACAGGGATCAGAAAGGAACCAATGACCCTGAATAGAAAATATCAGTAAATGAACACATAGAGAAAATAACACAATAAAATTCACCAACAACTGAATACATACAGAACATAATAATACTTAAAGGTGCTAACCACAACAGCACAAGCATGTATAAAGATGCAGTAAACACTCAATAATTTACAGTAAAAATGTGTGAATAAAATAGACAAAATTCAAGATTCTGTAGAGATATTCAAGTCTAGAATTAAGCTCTGTTTATTCTGCCTCTCATATTGCTGTCATATTGGCATAGTTAGGTACTGTGCTTCTGATCCCTTTAAAATCATCTCAATAGCAACTGAACAGGTCCCAGCCTCACTTCATCTAAATTCTGGCTCTGCTAGTTAAGCATAGGGCTAGTGGCTGGTGATCACCTTAGTATTCTCAGTGGTTCCTTGTTGATTTATTGCTGCTAATTATTGCTGATTAATTATTGTTGATTTATTGCTGTTTATTACTGCTACTCGTACCTTAGGTGCAATTTTTTTTCCCGCTAACTGATTCTGCTTCTTTCTTTTCTCTGTCCGAGGTACTGATGACTCCTCACAAGGCTGACAGCTGCATACCACATGGTGCTGGACTCACTATGAGATGTCAGGACTGAAGATGACACAACACACTGCATTCTGCTTTTGGAATGTACTCTTCCATGAGGTCGGGCCCACTGATGTCATGAGGGCTGGAGCCTGGCCCTGCATCCCGGGGTGCTGGATGAACCCCTGCCTGCGGCACAATTGCTTGAATTGCCATCTCAATAATGGACTGTGTGTTTGATGTTATTCTGGTTTTCTGTTTCCTGTTTCTTCAGTTTTGTAAAACTTTGTAAATATCTTGTAACTGTTAGCATGGCCTAAGCAGTTGGTCACTCCTCTGAGTCTGGTCTGCTTGAGGTTTCTTCCTTAATGTCATCAGACAGTTTTTTTCTTACCACTGTCACTCGTGTTCTTGCTCTAGGGGTTGGTAAGGATAGACCTTACTTGTGTAAAGCACCTTGAGGCAGCTTTGTTATGTTTTGTTAAAAAATAATAATAATAAGTGAAGTGAAACTGAAGCTTAATCCCAAATAAAGTACCTTCATACCATTTTGAATTTGTCACTATAAAACCCCTGTAATTTGTTACACTTTCCATAAATGTATTAGTTTCCTCAAATATACAATTTAAGGTTTCAACAAAATTACAGACATACTTTGAGAAAAATACTAATTTCCAGGATAACAAATTTCAGTATTACAGGAATACTTTTTTTTTTTTTTGGGGGGGGGGGGGGGGGGGGGGGTGTTCATTTTTTAAAATTTTGTTAAATTGTCTTTCTTTCTGTGTAACGACAGTTAACAGTACGGATGAATGCTTCAATACCAAAATTTCAGTTTCTTACTTTTTTATTAACTTTCCCAATTTAAGCATTGCTTGTATGTATTTTAATTAAGGAAGAAGCAGTGTTGCAATTGTATATTTTCATGATTATTTCTGCACATAATGGTAATTATATGATAACATTGAACTAGTATTAAGGAACTACTTTTCTTTGAATTTTTAGTTCCCTCTGTTTCTCTCCTCGTTGGATTGACAGGCAGCGTCATGACATCATCCACTGTAGCCGTCATGGCAGGCAGCGTTTGGAGGAAACAACATTACACGAAAGAACGTGTAACGGGTTAGGAGTCATTAGCAGACTTAGCATGAATGATAATTACACAGAATAGAACATAGAGGGCGCTATATCAATCACTGACATATTAAAGTTCTACCGCCTCACATGTCATATTAACACACAGGAGGGAATGGATCTGTCTGTCTATATATACAGTTGTTCTCAAAAGTTTACATACCCTGGCAGATTTTATTTATTTATTTATTTATTTAGGGCCATTTTTCAGAGAATATGAACAATAACACAAAAACTTTTTTTTTCACTCATGCTTAGTTGTTGTGTTAAGCCATTTATTGGCAAACAACAGTGTTTACTCTTTTTTAATGAAAATGACAACACAAACTAGCCAAATGAACCTGATCAAAAGCTTGAAGTCTTTTGTAGTGGTTGTGGACGAGGCTCTCTGATGGTGACACTGCCACTGAATATGTTTTGGACTTTATTTACATCGATTACAAAGAAATACAAGCAGTATGGCACTTTATGGTAAATCTGCATGGAGTAGACGCTTCTCAAAAACTGAGTGACTGTGCAAGATGTGGAAAGGTATGAAAGCCACCAAGACACCCAGACAACCCAGAACAAATGGGCTTCTGTGGCTGTGATTGGAGAAATTTATATATATATATGTGTGTGTGTTCAGAATAATAGTAGTGCTATGTGACTAAAAAGATTAATCCAGGTTTTGAATATATTTCTTATTGTTACATATGAAACAAGGTACCAGTACATTCGTTAGATTCTCACAAATCCAACAAGACCAAGCATTCATGATATGCGATATATAGGCCCAACACCATAGTAGGAGAAACATGCCCATATCACGATGCTTGCACCACCATGCTTCACTGTCTTCACTGTGAACTGTGGCTTGAATTCAGAGTTTGGGGGTCATCTCACAAACTGTCTGCAGCCCTTGGACCCAAAAAGAACAATTTACTCTCATCAGTCCACAAAATATTCCTCCATTTCTCTTTAGGCCAGTTGATGTGTTCTTTGGCAAACTGTAACCTCTTCTGCACATGTCTTTTATTTAACAGAGGGACTTTGCAGGGGATTCTTGCAAATAAATTAGCTTCACATAAGCATCTTCTAACTGTCACAGCACTTACAGGTAACTCCAGACTGTCTTTGATCATCCTGGAGCTGATCAATGGGTGAGCCTTTGCCATTCTGGTTATTCTTCTATCCATTGTGATGGTTGTTTTCCATTTTCTTCCACGTGTCTCTGTCTCAGTTTTTTTTTTTTTTTTTGTCCATTTTAAAGCATTGGAGATCATTGTAGATGAACATCCTATACTTTTTTGCACCTGCGTATAAGTTTTCCCCTCTCCAATCAACTTTTTAATCAAACTACGCTGTTCTTCTGAACAATGTCTTGAATATCCCATTTTCCTCAGGCTTTCAAAGAGAAAAGCATGTTCCACAGGTGCTGGCTTCATCCTTACATAGGGGACACCTGATTCACACCTGTTTGTTCCACAAAATTGACAAACTCACTGACTGAATGCCACACTACTATTATTGTGAACACCCCCTTTTCTACTTTTTTAACTAATAGCCCAATTTCATAGCCTTAAGAGTGTGCATATCATGAATTCTTGGTCTTGTTGGATTTGTGAGAATCAACTGAATCTACTGGTACCTTGTTTCCCATGTAACAATATGAAATATACTCAAAACCTGGATTAATCTTTTTAGTCACATAGCACTACTATTATTCTGAACACTACTGTATATATTCATTCATCTATTGTCTCATTGCATGTTATTGGTTACTCTACGTGGTTATGGTAGCGGCAGGGCAACCAGCTGCCATTCATTTTCATTTAGAGTGGAAATATTACAGCATCGAGAGATAATAGTTACTTTGATATCAGTTGGGTATTACAAATGCTGATGGACACCACACAAAGACACCAATCCAAGTCATAAGGCAGCATGATGTCAACTGGTTGTTTGCTCAAACAAAATAATCCAAGATGGCACAAAAACATGTTTCTCATATATTCTGCAAATATTGATGAGAAATACACACTACAAAGAGTGCTATTTTTGGAAACAGAAAACACCACTGACGTGATTTACAAGACTTCTGATGGAAATGTTAGTGTGCATGACCTGGGAATGCCCATCAAGCATCAAAAGCCAACTGCTTGTCACCATCACTTGTAGTGGCTGTGGGTTTACAGGGCTGGGCTTTTTAAAAGCTTCAAAACATGTACAGATTGTCAAGGAAAGTCAAGTTAACTTTGCAGTGGAGGTTGTGAACTACGACAGCATGATTGACTGTTTCCTGTCATTTCTTTGATAAATGCAAACTGTGGCCTTAAAGTCCAGCAGTTGTCCTGAAGAGCCGATACCCTCAATGAAGAGCTTAAAAGAATCACCGATGAACTGAGACACACTATGTAACCCATGCATGACATTGCTGCAGACACTGGTGCAAATATGTTGTCTGGAGGCTAGAAACATGATCCCTGTCCTGTCCACATCTTAAATGCTAAATGCTTAAATGCTGTTTCTGAAATTCTTCAGCTACTGCATACATATAGTGGCATCATTCCTGTTTTCCATCACAGCACAACAACTGCAGAGAACTGAGGGATTCAAAAGCAGCTGAATCAGGCATTGCATAAGTTAGTCAGTAGAAAGTAGGTGGAACTCAGTCTTTTCCATGCAGGCAGTTAGCACAGAATGTAATCATTGAAGGAAGGTATCCCATGATCCACCTGACCACTGAGGGTCTGCAACCAAAACACAAGACGTGATGTTACAAGTGAGAAAAAGGAGTTGGTTCAAAAGTGATTCTACTTGTTTCAATATTTGACAGAGCAACTGTTGCTGAGCATCACCAGCAACTTCTTGTCTTATAACCACAGAGACAGAACTTTTTGGCACCATGTGGAGCCAAAGAACTTAAACCAATGGAAACCCTTCACTCAACAATGAAGCAGAATATACAACTATCTTCGTGAAATCATGAAAATAAATTAAATGTGTTTGTTTGGCTGTCGTTTCTTTCTTATTGATTAATTTATACTGTCTGTGCTGGCATTTGCTGTTGGAAGTATGCATATATGTGTGTGTATGTATGTGGGCATTCATAAGTTTGGCTTTGGTCACACATCTTCACTGTTGAATTGTCTTATCAGTTTTTTTGTAATCACTTTTTTGTTATTGTTGAGACTGTGTGCTGAATAAGTCCATTCATTCAAATCAAAAACGTTGCTGAAATGCAATTTGTAAAAAAAAAAAAAAAAAAAAAAAAAAAAAAAGTAGATTTTCTTACCATGAATTGCCACTTAAGGGCCCTTGGACAGCTTTGATCTGGAGTCACTAACCGGCACTCTGCAGCGTATACGGAAGACTGGAGTTTTTTGTTCAATTAAGGACTCTGTTGTTGTTGCTCTTATATTTTTTTTTTCTTTTTCTGTTTTCTGTTTCTTCTGTTAAGTAATTCTTACAAAATCTGTAAAAACTTTGTCACTGTTAGAATGGTCTAAGGAGTGGGTCACCCCTCTAAGTCTGGTCTGCTTCAGGTTTCTTCCTCATTATCATCAGAGGGAGTTTTCCCTGAACACTGTCTCCTGTTGTTGTTCAGGGTCATTGGTGAGGATCAACCTCCTGACTTGTGTGATGCACCTTGTGGCAGCATTGTTGTGATTTGGCGCTATATACGAGGTCTATTAGAAAAGTATCCGACCTTATTATTTTTTTCAAAAACCATATGGATTTGAATCACGTGTGATTGCGTCAGACAAGCTTGAACCCTCGTGCGCATGCGTGAGTTTTTCCACGCCTGTCGGTTGCGTCATTCGCCTGTGAGCAGGCTGTAAGTGAGGAGTGGTCCAGCACCCCTCGGCAGATTTTCATTGTCAGGAAATGACGGAATGATTTGGGTTTTTTTTTCCATCAGAATTTTTTCAGAAACAGAGACTGGCAGCTGGAAACCATTAGAAAAATTTATCTGGCTTTCAGTGAAAATGTTACGGGCTTGGTAGAGAATAAGGAGTGTTACTGTCGCTTTAAGGACAGCCCCCAGCGGCTGTGGGGTGCGCCGCACTCCGAAGGTGCCATTGACAGGCTGAGCGACCATTTCATTTCTAAACGGATGGCTGTCTGGATCTGTGACCATTGTGTGCCATTTCTCTGGTTATCACAAGAGCTGGACATCAACCATTTTCCAGCAGATTTCACTTTTAACAAAAGATTTTGTCATGGAAAGCCGAGCGGAGGCTTCGCGCGTCACAATATCCGAGAAATTGTGGATGTGTCTGGACATGCCAGAACATGTCCCGTGAGGCTTCATCACGGCGTTGCTGTGCGCCATGCGGCACCGCCGTGACGAGCGGAATTCCTCCGCACGTCTGTCTCAATGTGCTGAAAAAGTGCTGATGTCCACGTCTTTTCACAGTTCCTGTGCAAGTCAGACGACATCCCGGATAAAACACAGCGTCCAGTTTGGAAATGAACTGCACATTCCACTGTTACAGGAGTTTTTGTCATGGAAAGAGGAGCGGTGGTGCCGCATGGAGCACAGCAACGGCGTGATGAAGCCTCACGGGACATGTTCTGGCATGACCAGGCACATCCACAATTTCTCGGGTTAATCAATCGATGGAAAAAACACCGACAGCTGTCTGAACGCCATCTCAAAGCCGTCCTGTGAGACCAAAACGGAGGTGGTTTTGTCTCGCTCCAGTAGCGAATCCATCGTGACGCGCGAAGCCTCCGCTCGGCTTTCCATGACAAAATCTCTTGTTAAAAGTGAAATCTGCCGGAAAATGGTTGATGTCCAGCTCTTGTGATAACCAGAGAAATGGCACACGATGGTCACGGATCCAGACAGCCATCCATTTAGAAATGAAATGGTCGCTCAGCCTGTCGATGGCGGCTTCGGAGCGCGGTGCGCCCTACTGCCGCTGAGGGCCATCCTTAAAGTGACAGTAACACTCCTTATTCTCTACCAAGCCTGTAACATTTTCACCGAAAGCCAGATAAATTTTTCTAATGGTTTCCAGCTGCCAGTCTCTAACAGTTTCTGAAAAAATTCTGATGGAAAAAAAGCTCAAATCATTCTGCCATTTCCTGACAATGAAAATCCGCCGAGGGGGTGGACCACTCCTCGCTCAAAGCCTGCTCACAGGCGAATGACGCAACCGACAGGCGTGGAAAAACTCACGCATGCGCACGAGGGTTCAAGCTTGTCTGACGCAATCACACGTGATTCAAATCCATATGGTTTTTGAAAAAAATAATAAGGTCGGATACTTTTCTAATAGACCTCGTAAATGATATACATTGAATTGAAATTATAAGATCAGCACCAATCAGTCACTTACAAAACTGGGAAGGTTACAAGTATGTCCACATGTCCGTGCATCCATTCCTACACAACTTTGTAAACCTGAGTGTCAGTCCTATTAAAAATCTCAGTTTATTTCTTGTTTTACACTCTGATTGTGTTGTCTATTGCATGGTTCTACAGTTTCTAGCTTGTTTGCCGTGCAGAGCGTTGCAATGAGGGCATGACGACTCCAGTATTCAGGAGGTAGACAATCGGCATGAGTGTCAGCCACAGCTCCACTCATCATCCAGCAGGTGGCAGTACATCTATGGGCTACTACAAAGGGAAAAACAAAGTTGCTGTTTACTGGACCTGGTGCACAGACGTTCACCAGGTACAACAGGGTTTGTCCTCATTAAAAGTTCTTTGAATCTGGTGTGTTACAAGATGACAGCATTATTTGTTTTTGAGGTGTTTTCGACACAAGCAGGTTGGGATGGACTCACTCGCTCACTCACTCTCAGATTGGTTGTCCAAGGCTGATGCGGTTAACAGCAGAAGGAAAAAACTGAGTCCTTGGAATTAGGATCAGTTGCTTTGGTTGAATGAGTGTCGACAACCTTTCTGTGCGCTGAGGAAGATGGTCATCAAACACTACAGGTTGCTGATTGGTGTTTCCCCTCAGAATTTAACAAAGAAAGAGGATACAGAGCAAACCCAACAACATGCTCTTGTTCCTGAGGAAAATCACAGCCATGTCTTAATGCCCTTTGTCTACCATTTATTTTAATACCATACATTGCGTTTCAGGTTTATACAAGCTGAAAGATTAAGAATTTTTCAAGATATCAGTGGTTTCATTCTCAAGACTTATAAATAAGAGTTTTACTTATTTGCTGATTCAGCATTTTCAAGCTGCTTGTGTTATCTTCTGCATTTTAGTGTTTAACTTTTAATGCTATGGTTACCTTTTTACGTACGCTGAAGTTTACAACTGAAATTTGGTTCCACAAATGTTTGCCATGTTGCCATTTCACTGAGAGCCTCCATGACAGTTGTAGTTCAGAGCGTCTTTGGGCTGGTCTGTCAACAGACGTGGTTATTGAACAGTGTCTTATGCACAGTTTGAAAACAACAGGAGAATTAACTAGAGGTCACGGTATGATAGAGACACGTGTGTCACGGGTCTTATCACCACCTCCCTGTACTGAAGTGAACAGCAGCATGAAGCTTCTTACTACGATACAATATACCACTAGTGAACAGTACAAAATGCTACACCTTCCAGAGTAGATAGGGATAAGGATGATATGAAGGCAATCTTGAGATACATGTCAGAGAGAAACACATTCATAGATGAGCCTTGCTCCAGGGGTAACTGCTCCGCAGTATATGGATGCTTATGATGTGAAAAAACATTGGCCATAGCATTTTGTAGTCAGTGAAAGGATACAGCATTACTGAACACACACTGAAGAAGCAGGACCAAGCAGTGACAAAGAATGCAAAGTCAACTGTCATTATTCACATTAGATTGATCTTGAGCTTCTCTCTCAGTGCCTGGTAACAGCTGGGACAAGGAATGACCAAGTGACAGATGCATTTGTCTATGAGCTATGCAGTTACCCACCTGCTTTATTTGAGTCAACATATGTCATGTGAGCCTCCAACAGAGCCATCCTCACACATGATTTGTGGTCGCCAAAGCTTGCAGGGTTACCTGGTCTAACTGGAGAAATCCAGCATGTGTTAGATGGTGGAACACTGCTGCACTGTATGCCATGGACATGAGGATCTACATGGGAACAGATCCTTGAACAACATGTAAAGTATGTCCTACAGCGATGCAACAATGCTGTGGTAGTATTTGATGGATACAGTGATGCTCCAAGCTCTCAGAGGGAGTTTTTTCTTACCACTGTCACCTGTGTTCTTGCTCTGGGGGTCGGTAAGGTTAGACCTTACTTGTGTGAAGCACCTTGAGGCAACTCTGTTGTAATTTGGTGCCGTATGAATGAAAATGAATTCAAAAATAAATTCAAATTAACTCCCTGTACTTACAATAGGACATTACTGGCATTTGGTCGGCTTTACTTAGACGTTCCAAGGTCAAAATATAAATTCTGGGGTGATGGTGTTTTTGGGCTCGCTGGCCCCAGACTGTGAAATGAGCTACCTCTTGACTTACCCACTATTCCTGACCGAGCACGTTTTAAATCTAAGACAAAGACTTATTTATTTATTTAAGCTGGCTTTTAACACCTAGTGGAGAGGTGACATGTTCTCTTTTATGTGCTGTTTTAATTTTGATTTATGTGTTTTATTTTTGAGAATCTGTGTTTTTACTGTTATAAGCACTTTGGACACCATCTGGTGTTGTAAAGCGCTTTATAAATAAATGCTGATTGATTGATCTGAGCTAGCTGCCATCCATGTGTTTGTGGCATGTTGGTGCACAGTGTACCTTAAAGGTAATGGTGGATGGTGCCAACATGGCCTTGAAAGCACACAAAGAGTGCATGCATACACACAAACCACCTGGAGTGGGATTCGTGGTGGCGGCATGGCGTGCATGACTTTGTTTGGGGTGAGTTCTACACCCCAGGGCTGCATGTTTTAGTCGTTTCCGTCAGGACAGCAGTCTGGCCTGTGTGTGTGTGTTTCCTTCCTGTTTGGTCGGAGTGCGTGCGGACGGGCACGCACTGTGGGTTCGGGGTCTCTCCTGTGTGCCTGGGTTGTAGTGGGACTTCGCCATTAGTTCCTCTGTGGCGATCCCCCCTCGTCCTGCTGTCTTTGAGTGCACTCGCCTCTGCCGGCAGGTAAGAAGCTAACCACACAGGCAGGGTTAATGTAACTGGTAAATGGTTGTTCATTCATGTCATGTTTCTCATTTAGGCACGAAGAACTGCGGCTGAGCTGCCACTTCATTAAAGGGGCCATTGTTTTGTTTGTACTGGTTTGTCTGGTTTCCAACAACTGTGAGCGCATTGCTTCCCAGAAGCATTGCGCCCTCTACTGGTGCAGCTCTTGTGTATGCTTGGGCTGGTTAGCAGTATTAGTTTTGTATTTTATTTATTTCTTTTCTTTTTCTTATATTTGTGTTGCCCGGTTTCCATAAAGCCTGGTTAAAGGTAAGCCAGTTAACCTGATTGTGAAGATATCAACATTGGTGGAACATGCAATATTAAAAATTGTTTGAAAGGATGAAATGAGTATTTTTTAAATTGTATATTGTGCAATTGTGGGAATATATTTTATCTAATCGAAGTGTTAATAAACCTACATTTTGACAATACACCTCTCTTCATTTCCACAAATCTAGTGCAGCCTTTTTTGGATAATTTGAGTTTTGAATGGTCCCAGGGCCATATCCCCGGGTGGTGTTGTTAATTAAATTTCTTCTCAATCAAAATTAAATCCACTCCGCTTTGCCACATGTTGATCCTGCGGAGTGTGTGGATGACATCTCCAGACTGAAGGATGAAGGTCTGGCTGCTGGTGTCTGGGGCCGGACTGATTGTTATCATTCCCTCCACCTCAAAGTGGGCAAAGACACGGTCCAGCTGCTCTCGATCTCTGCTTTAACATCCTTGAGTTGCCTCTTCAGGATTGCCTTGGCAGTCTTGTACTGCTGCATATCACCAGATCGAAAAGTAGTGTTGCATGTGTTTAGTCAGAGTCAGACACCCCTGGTCATCCAGGGCTTGTTGTTTGGGAACACACAGATCTGTTTTGTGGTACTGATGTTGTCTATGCACCATGTGATGTAAAACAGTACAGAGGAGGAGTAGGTGTCAGTGTTGTCCTCCTTAAATATAGTCCAGTCTGTCTCACTGAAGCAGTCCTGCAGTTGTTCAGAAGCCCCGTCTGGCCACACTTGTGTGACTCTGGAAGTGGGTCTGTCATGCCCGGCCCAGTTCCAGGCTTCAGTCTTTATTTTCCCTCTTTATTTGGTTCAGCTCCTTCTGCCCCAGCCTTGTTTTATTAATTGTTATTTTCATCATGTGTTTATTCTATGTTCTATTTTGCTTTGTCACTTTGTTTCTTTGCTACTTTTATACTCTAGCCATTGTCCAGTTCCGTTCTTGTTTTGTTTAGCCAGTTTGTGTTTTCTTTGTTTACCACTTGTTGATTTTGTTCTTCTCGTTTGATATCTGTTGTGCTTTAGTATTGATTTCCTGATCAGTTCTCATGTAGTTGCTTTTGTGCTCATGCTCATGTTTGATTTAGGTTCCTGTTTTACATTCCGTTGTTCCTCACACTCAGCTTATTGTGTTCACATCACTGCACCTGCCCCATGTCTTTGTCTCCCACCTTGTTTATATCTGCTTTGTGTTTTCGTTCACTCCCACTCTTGCACCAGCTCACGCTTCTTTGTGTATTACATCACTTCAGTTTGTGCACTCCCCTTCTCACAATCTTGTCTGTGTGTTATCTTTGTTCACTAGCCACGCCCCTTCTACATTGTTCCTCAGTGCACCTTGTTGACACCACCTGTCCCTCATTTCACACTAATTAGTACACTTGTATTTAAACCCCACAGTCCTTCACTTCCCCGCCAGATTGTTGTCTTTGTACACGTTCCAGGGCACATTCACAGTCCTGATTTTTGTCTTGCCATGTTCTGAACCTTGCTCTGTATTCTTCAACCATGCCTCTCACTTCATCCCAGATGTCATTGTTTGCTTGTGCCTCTGAACCCTGCTCGTGTATGACTGTGTCTCAGCCTGACCCTGTTTGTACCTCTGCCGTGCTGACTGATTACATGTGTACCAAACCCAACCCTGTATTAAAGACCATGATTTCCTTCACACCTAATCCTAGTCTGCAAGTCTGTATTGCGGGTCCAGCCGCTCCTGGTGACAAACTCCCGCCTGACCTGACAGGGTCTGTTCATGCAGATATGTGGGCTGTATGCTGGAGTCAGGAACCATGAGATGCGGTCAGACTCCCCGGTGTGGGGTTGGGGGGATGCTTCGAACCCATGCATGATGTTACTATAGATATGATCAAGTATTTTTCACCCTCTTGTTGGACAGTGTACATGTTGATGGGATTTGGGGATGTCAGGACTGGACGAGGGCAGGACACAAATGCAAAAATACTTGACAAGGATTAAGCTGAAGACGTGGTCCAAAGAACAAGTAAGGTCAAAACAGGAGCAAACAGGTATGTAAGAGCAGAGGCAAAAAACAGGATCCAGAACACAAAACAGAGTTCAAAAACAAGGCTTGGCAAAACAAGAGCGAAACAAGAGGCTGGTACGTGAGGGAATCAACGAACGAGCGGGGAAGAAGTGAACAGACGCAGGTTAAATAGGGACAGGTGTTAATCAGGAAATGAGGTGCACGTGGAGGAGGAAAGGCCTGGAAAGGGGGGCGTGGTCAGGTGACAGCTAAGAGGCCAATGATGCAGAAGGGCGGTGACAAATGGGCAAGAGAATGACAGATGAAGGGGCGTGGCTGACTGAGAGGACAAAGTGCAGGTGCAGAACAGAGTGCAGTGATCCGGAAAAGACTGTGGAAACAATGAGAGACTGACAAGCAGGAGCAAGAGAAAGGTGATTAGATACAAACATGACAATAAGAGATAGTACAAAGAAAACCACCCTAACTTGAACACAACTGAAAAGCATACAGGAACGTGATAAGTGAATCATGGGAATTAATACAATAAACCTACTAAGAACAGACAGAAGAACTACAAGAAAACAAAACTGAAAACCAAAACCAGAAATACCCAAATACTTAACAGAAGAGAGAACAGTAACATAAGCAAACAAACACTAAATGCTGAAACATAAAAACAGACTGTGGATAAACTAGAATGGAACTAAAACATAGCTGTAAAGTAACAAAGAAAGAAAGTGACAAAGCAATATGAGAACATTGAATAAACGTGAAGAAAGAGGCAATAACAAAACAAGACTAAAACATAACTGAGGTGAAAAGTAACAAAGGAAGAAAGTGACTAAGCAAAAATTAGAACATAGCAAAAAACCCCACATGAAGAAAAAGGTAATTAACAAAACGAGGCTGATGCCAAAGGAACAGAACTAAATGAAGAAGGGACATATGGGCTGAAGCCTGGAAATGGCCGGGACATGACAGGGGAGAACAGTCTTTAGGTTGGCTTTGTTGAAATCACCTGGTATTATATAGACTCCAAGATGGTCACACTGTTGTTGTTGGTATTTACCTCTGATTCCTGTCTGGTCTGTCCTGGTTCCTACTCTGTCTGTTTTTCCAGATGAAGCTGACTGTGGCACTTTCAATTTTCAGTTTCAATTCATTTTAATTTATATAGTGCCAAATCACAACAAGGTTGCCTCAAGGCACTTCACACAAGTAAGGTCTAACCTTACTAACCCCCAGAGCAACAGTGGTAAGAAAAAACCTCTCTCTGAGGAAGAAACCTCAAGCAGACCAGACTCAAAGGGGTGACCCTCTGCTTGGGCCATGATACAGACATAAATTACAGAACAATTAACAAATATACAGGAAATGCTGTTGGTGCACAGGACAGGAGGGTCTCCAGCAGTTTTCTGTTTGGACGGTGCATCGGCTGTTGGTGACACGATGACTCATCCCCTCCTGACAAGACAGCACGTGGGCTCTGTTCGGAGTGGCGTCTCACAGCTGATTGTCATCCCGCCTCATCACCACCAGTATTTAACCTTGAATCTCCACGGATTTGAGGCCAGAATCTCTGAGTACCTCTGGGTTGTCTCCCGGGTTTCCACCGGGTTCCAACTGTGCTCCAACAACGCACCCAGCCGGTAACCTCATCTTATTTTTTTGTCTGTTTAATAATAGTCTTCTTTTGGCCTCTCTCCCTGTTTATGGGGCTAATGCAACCTGCCGTGTTATTTTTTCTCGTTGTGAGCCTCCACGCTCATTATTTTAACCTGCCGTATTTTTTTCCTGTTGTGAGCCTCTGTGCTCAGAACGTCACCTGTCGTGATTTTCCCATTGTGAGCTCCATGCTTAGAATGCTGTTGCTGCTGTGTTTTTCTGCTATGAGCTCCCATGCTTAGAATGTAACCTGTCGAGTTGAGCTCCCGTCCTCCAGAATGTAATTTATCGTTTTTATCCCACTGTAGCTTCCAGGCTAAGAATGTAACTAGTCGTGTTTTTCCCGTTGTGAGATTCCAGGCTCAAGACATAACCTGCTGTGAGCTTCCAGCCTTTATCAACCATGTTTTCCTGCTTCGAGCACTTTGGATCAGTCAGCCGTGTCTTATTTTCTCCATGGGTTTCCTGCTCTGACGTAACTGGCTGTGTATTACATTATATGTGTTAAGTTAATCAGTTGTATTTTTCTGCTATGTGAGCTCCCAGCTCTTAATATTATTTGTTATTTAAAGTTGATCATTCACGTTTTTCCGTGGTGGTGCTAACATGATGTTTGGCTTCAACTCTGACGTATTCTATGGTCCCCCTGGTGTGTCATCACACGCCACGCTGTTCAGCAATATTCAGCTGTTAGTTATCAGAGTCTGCTCTCCACTGCGCAGGTTAGGAATGATGTACACAATAATCAAGTTTTTCCGCTGGCTGAACTGTTATTTTGTATCTTCAGCGATTAGATCTACTAACAGTCAGGAGTGGGTCTGCATGCAGCGACTTCTTTTCTCTGGATGCAGCCACCCAGAGAATTCTTCCTTTGGCTGTGTTGCAGTTTGCAGTGTGCTCTGCATGCTTCCTGAACATCAGTACTTAGACCTGTCATCTGACATCATCTGGCTGCCGCATAAGCACACTTTTGGGTGTGTCACTTAGAACTGAGTCTTTGATCCTGAACTTAGATCTCAACTCAAATCTGGAATGAACTGTGATTTTGATTCTGAACTCAACTCCTGAATGAACTGAACTTTGATCCTGAACTGAAACTCAGATGGAACTTATTTGAGATTAGTTTTGACTTTTCATATCTGGATGTGTGTCCAAGTGCACCTGCACATTCTCACCTGCCCTCTTGCTCTCCCCAGCAATTCATCCTGTCCAAAGCAGCTCTGCAGGCTTGCGTCACCTGGTTCCAGTCCCTGTCTTGTCTGACCCTTCGGTCAGGTCCTCATGGTCCATCCTGTCTGTCCTGTCGGTCAGGTCCTCATGGCCCATCCTGGTGTAGTCTTCCCACTGCACAGTTCCATTTCATTTTTTTAAATAAACTCTTGTTTATTTCACCCTACCTGACTTACTGCTCCCTGCATTTGGGTCTAACCTCCAAACCTGGTCCTAACCATAAACGTTGTTTGCTGATGGCAATTAGCAGAGTCCAAATCTGTTTTGGTGTCTGCATCGGGAGGTATGTGAACAGCAGTGATTATGATAATTGACAATTCTCATGGCAGATAGAGGGGGGGGATCTCCTCCTCTGCTCTTACCAGAGTCTGGTGTTCTGTCAGCTTGGTGTGCTATACAGCCAACTAGCTTGATAGCCTCAGCCAGGATGGTCAGGGTAAGCCACGTCTCTGTGATCGCCATAACACAGCAGTCTTGGATGTTTTTCTGCATGGAAATGGTAAGTTCCATGTTTGTTGGGCAGTGATCTTGCATTCGTGATGAAGAGGCTCGGTAATTAAGGCTTGTTTGCTTAGCTGAGCTCGTACTACGGATCAACAGCCCCTCATTTGCATGCCCACCACCTCCATCACTTCCAAGCTGGAAGAGTAATCCACGGGGACCGCGGTGGTCTAAAAAGTTTTGTTGGGATGTTGTGTCCGGTGTTTGCTTGCTTCGAAATGCAGCTGTCTTTCATTGAACCAATACAAAGTAGTTCATTCCAGTTGTATCTCGCGTAAGGCTGTGCACACATGGCATTTAGTAAACAGTAAACTGCTAGCAAGCTAACTAAAGAATAGTGATCTGATACGTTACAATAAGTGTTGTGCCACAGCATGTACATTCCGCCATCTTTATACCCAAAGTTTATACCCACCATGACAGACCTGCACACTGCACCTCAAAAGCTCCTCAAAATGATTCAGTGCAACTGCAGATGTGGATGCAATAAAATGTGATGTTCTTGTTCAAAGCATGACCTGGTTTGCTCAGACTGTAGGGGTATTTAGGCAAATGTGGGAACCATCTGAAGAAATGGAATCTGAGCCTGATAAGGACTAATCAGAAGAATCAAGTTCAAGAAGGCACAAACATTAGGGCCCCTTCACACATAGTGCAAATTTGGTCGAATTGTGCATGAAGTGCGCATGAAGCAGCAATCATATGCAATATGTGTGAAACCGCAGCTGCCTTGTACACCTGTGGCTACAGCTATTTGCTATTTGAAATAAAGTGTGCGCTGTGAGAGCCCATCGAACCCTCGCACGGCAGGTGTCAGCCAAATGTGATCATTTGATCTTTGTCGGCAATAATCAGTAAAGCTGATAAGCTAATTTGTGATGCTGCCAGAGACGTCTGCTCTTGTGATCTCCTAATCCAACTTTGACCCATTTTAGCAGGTACGCTGAGCCTATCAATGGGAAGAAGGAATTTGATTTGGGATGTGACTGGACATCAATCAAGTTCACAGGTCAAAGTCAAATGTTTGGCCACATCCTCATTTATAGGAAACCAGCAGTTTAAGGGCTGACACAATGTGTGTCCATTATGTGACCTCAACAAAAGATGACCTCACATGAGAAATTCCAGAACCCACCTGGACTGGAATGGGTTGCATCTCTATAGCACTTTTCCATCTGGATCAGAAACTCAAAGTGGTTTACAATGATGCCTCCCATTCACCCCGATGTGAGGCTGCTGCCATGCAAGGCGCTCACTACGCACCGGAAGCAACTAGGGGATTAAGGACCCAAGGGCCCTTAGTCATTTTCCGGTCAGGCTGGAATTTGAAGTATAGCACTGTATGCCAAGTTTGGCAGACATGGAAGTGGGGTGAATCACAATATGACCTTTGATCCCAATTACATTGACCTTTGCCAAAACAAATTCTTAAGGGAAATACTGGGCTGAATCTAGATGTATGAAGCAAATTTGGTGGAACCTGGTCCAAACACCTCGGAGGAGTTGTGGAACTAACAAATAAACAAAGTTCCTCAGTACTGTATAATTACACAGATTTCATGAAAAACATAAATAATAAAATAATAAAACATATATTTTTAAAGTTATTCTGATAATTGATATATTTTTCCTGTTAACTCAAATGTAATATTCTGTAGATGAGCTGTAGTTGTCTTTTAGAAAGTTTTGAAGTTATTATGATGCCTCGCTGTCAAAAATAATCCAATTCAACTCCTAAAAGTCTTTTGGGAAGGTGCATTGAAACTGATTTAGTGCTTTCATTTGATTCAGTATAGGCACAGATAGATTTTATATTGCAAATTCAATTCTACAGTCGTTTCCACGCGTATATTTATTTTTCATTACCTCCGTGGTGGAGTTTATATTTTCACCGACATCCGTTTGCTGTTTTGTTGCTTTGTTAGCAGGATTACTTTAGAAACAACGGAACCCATTTTCTAGAAATGCAATGAGGACAAACATCATTAAGACCAAACATGACATTTTTTCCCACACATGTGCAAGAATCCAAAGCATCAGTAATACAGAATTGTTGAAAAAAAGACACTGGGATTTTTTTTTTTTTTTTTTTTGACCTTCACAACAGGCTTCATGTTCCTGCTGCTATTTGAAATGAAGCAAAGCTACAGGGCTTCATTTGTCAGCCAATCGGTTAAACTGTGTATATGCACAACATCTAGTGGAAGAACAGAGGACGTGCAACTAGAAAGTGTTGCTGTCATCACAACATGCAAAATCATTCACATATGTTCGTTATTTAACTGAATTAATACATTGGTAATTAATAATTATGTGGAGTCAGAAGCAGCCGTGTTGACTCACTGGTGTCAAAACCTACAAAAGATGTCTGTGTGAACTAAACAGCAGCAAATAGTTTATTTCCTGCTGTTTGTATAAAAAAATGGACCCATTGTATTTTCAGTACTCAAATTTCATGATGACAGATTATGTCTTAATAACAAAAGCATCATGGTGTGATATCCACTTGACATCCTGGTGACATGTACCAACGTATCATTAGCACCAATTCAGTGAAATACCAATGACTCGTTTTACTAATCATCTCATCCGCGTTTGTGTTACCATCATGTGAGGTTTTGTTGAATTCCCCAACAGATGAAGAGAAACTACACTTAAAAAATCATGTGATGCATCAAACACAAAGCTCAAATTCTCTCCACTTCAACATGTCAGACCAGAATTATGTTTGTTCTTGATTCAGAGTAGTTGTACTTATCATATTCATGGGCTGATGGACAGATTGATGTACAGTGTGATTCCTCTATTCCCAAATGTTGAACACTTCCTGGACAAACACTTCCTGGATTGACAGGCAAGATCTCATGGAATCTCGTGGGAACTCAGTGGCAAATTCACACTGGAACAGAAGTGCCACATTTTGAGTCCACAGTGAAACAGGAAACTTCAAATGTTGAACACTTCCTGGATCCCATGAGACCAGATCTTGTGGGATATTGCAGAAATTGAGTGGCAAGTTGAGACTGAAACAGGAAATGACAAATTTTGAGTCCACAGTGAAACAGGAAACTTCAAATGTTGAACACTTCCTGGCATGGGTGGAGCTAGAGCACAGGCCAGGGTTGCACTGGACTCCCCTGAAATCTGATTGGACACAGATGATTGACATGTCACAGCACCACACGTCTGGTTGAACAGAGCTGCATTTTGAAATGAGTGACACATATTGACTGCTCGGCCCCTCCTGTACCACAGAAGTTCTAATCCACCTCAGTAGAAGAAGAAATGATAGGTAATCTGTATATATTTATGTATGTATATATGGGGTGGGCATTTATAAGCTTTGCTTCTGCTCACCCCCTTTTTGGTCACACATGTCACTGTGGAATTGCCTTGTATATCAGTTTTTGTTATTGACGAGTTGTGTGCCAAATAAATAAGTTCAAAGTTCAAAAAATGTTTGACTCAGATTTGAACTGAACACAACATTTAAACCACAGACTAATAATGACACCAAACTTATATTGGTGAGTAAACGGCCATATTTTATGCCAGATATGAGGTCCAGGTTGTTTAATTCGGGTTGTCTTATATATACATGTTTCTCCAATGATTTTAAACAAGGAGACAGCTGTTGATTCATGAGATATAATGTGAAGATGCTCAGGCTGAAAGAAATATGGGTAATTTACTCCTCCTCTGTTCTGTATAAAACCTCTGTAGCCTCTTAATTTTGCTCTCTGAAGCAAATCTATATAAATTGATATTAACTGATTCAAAATATAAAATCCAGCTTCCTGGTGAAGTGGTGTAGAGGAGGATTTTCTTAAAAAGAAGACCAGATAGTTCAATGACGATTTGCCATAAAATACATCTGAGATGCAAGCTGAGATTTGATGTTTTGGTGAAAGAAAATTTTGTTTTTCTTCATAATTGAAGATCCAAGACATATTCAGTGACTTGGAAATGTTCATGTTTCCATCCCCTGACTTGTCTGAAGAAAACTGCCAATAAAACTGATTATTATTTACAGGTTTTATCAGGTTTTAGAGATTTTCTTTCAGTTTGAGTTTGAGGAAGATAATTTTAGAAATTTTTATTCTTTATATCTTTTGAATTTCTAGTATTTAAAATTGCATAAACACATTAAAATGTGTGAAGTTCCAATACTTTTGGAGGGCACAGTATCCTAACCTTATGATGAGTCAGAATGAGTGTGGTATTATTACTGTTTTGTTTAAGAAGGTTTAATTTTCACTGTTGCTGCACTGTGTGTCAAATCATAGTCATATTGTATATCATATTAATATGAAAATTCAGCAAGGTATATCTTCTATTATACATTCCAAATCTAAGGTGGAACTCTACTAGTGTTTACTAAAGTATATATAAATATCTAAAAAAAGAAGAGTAGAGCCACTTTTGTGCCTGGTCTTGAGAACCAGGGATGGTAGGTTGAAAAGCTTTTTTATCCAATGGGAACTCTCCCTACCCACCTAAGGGGCTCAATAATATGGACAGCATGTATATAAGTGATATTTACAGAATAAGGGTAAATGGTAAATGGACTGCATTTTTATAGCGCTTTTCCATCTGCTAAAAGCACTTTACAACAATGCCTCACATTCACCCCGATGTCAGGGTGCTGCCATACAAGGCGCTCACTACACACCGGGAGCAACTGGGGGATTAAGGACCTTGCCCAAGGCCCCTTAGTGATTTTCCAGTCAGGCTGGGATTTGAACCGAGGATTTTCTGGTTTCAAGCCCAATGCCTTAACCACGAGACCATCACCTTCCCAGTAGTAAACAACATACACAAGAAATCTAATTACTACATAATATTATAGGAGTTAGTTCCTGAAACCTAAATGTTCATACAGGAGAAGATTGTAGTGTACGTCTACCTAGTATGTAGACTTGTAAAACTAAATTATAGCTCAAAGGATAAGCTATAAATATGTTTGTGTTATTACAGAAACAGAAGCTATGATGAAATATGTTTTAGGTATCTATCTAACCCTGCTAGCTTACTATAGGAAGACACATTCCATACTCTACATGCTATCTAATGGAAACCCCAAACTTAGATACTATCTGTTGATATCTGTGAAGAACCCATGAACTGAAGAACCATGAAAAATGTACACCATGTAAAATAAAAGTGTGAATCACAAAAGTAAGCTAAGTATAGCTAGATGAGCTACCGTTAAATTAGCGATTAACTAGCCAAGCGTACCTTGCTAGCCAACAAAGCCAAACAAAGCCAGTAAGGGGCATATAAAGTACAATAGCGTTGCTTCACCCTACAATTACGCTATTAATAACAAATACATATAACAACAAATGTAAGCAACAAATGTGTATTAGGGTGATTCTTAGACTACGGGCACTTATGTCCTTTGATCATATTGTATGAAAAAAAAGAAAAAAAAGGGGAAATTTCACACTTTTATAGTTATCTTTACAATGAAAGTGTTTTAAGAAATTTGTTCTAGTAGTCTATGATGACTTCTTCACCAGCATCATTATATGCAAATATTGCCATTTTGTGCTTGTCCCACACCCAGACTTTTGATCTTCAATGATAAAAATGAATGGTAAAGAAATGTTTTTTCTAATGTTTTAAAATATCTGTGAATAAAATATCAGTAAAATAATCAAAACATAATTGGGGTATTCAATGTCATACAACTGTTGTGATTTTTTTTTTAAACAAAATGTAGTTGTCCCACACTATTGCCGTAATTTCCACCACAACACAACACTGTAATGCCCCTTTAAACAGTTTGTATGAAAGATTGTTTGGGTAGTTTCTATGGAGATAAACAGTGACATCAGAGCACATGTATATAGCGCCAAATCACAACAAACAGTTGCCCCAAGGCGCTTTATATTGTAAGGCAATGGTGTGGTGGAAATTACATTTACAACGCCCGTAGTTAAAGAATCACCCATTAATGTTAGCTTCCCAAACAGAACAGAACTGACTATGTTCTTAGCTGTGACAAACTATACAAACTATAGTGCAGCCCTACTGTCAATTAGCTTGAAACTTAGAATATTAATTTACATCTACATTAAAAAATGCTTCAAGTGGCAGGGGGTTAAGAGGGCTGTAATCATGGGGGTTCTGGGGGCTGAAAGGCAAAAAAAAAGAAAAAGGCTGGGGCAGAGCTCCCCTGAAGCTGAAGGTTTTCGCCATGCCAATGCTCCCCTGAAGCATTTGCTAAAAAAAGTCTGAAGGACCTAAATGACATGGTGAGATGCTGAAGAGCGTTGCTCACTCATGTCTGTGACATTTACATATTATGTTATGACGGGTGTAATGAATCAGTCACAGTTGCATGTGAGGTGGGCGGAAAGTTGTGTTGTTGAATTCCATGTGTGTCTTTCCGGTTCAGTTGTGCGGTCAGTTTGTGATTCAAACTGTTCAAATCAGACTTTTTATTTCAACTTTATCTTCAATCAACGTGTGCCCCATGACATGAGCTTTGGTGCATTTTGGGATATGTTTGATGATGTTTTTAATTGGTCACCATCAGCACACCAGCTGTGCGATTCTCCACATCACCTCAGCCTTGATGTCAACCGCAGACTGTGATATCTGACTCAAGTTTACAGACATGGCAGCTTTACAAAGCCATGCAGACCTTGACAGTCATTTTGATTGTGAAATTATGTCTTGAAGTCACATTAAAACGCTGCCTGACCACAATGTGCCGCGCACAGAACTGGTCCTGTTTTGATTTTTAAACTAAGACAACCCCTAATTACTGTATAAGTAACTGTGATCTGAATGAAGAGTCCAGTGAGCACATGTAATCATCATTATCAAAACTATTTGACTAAAAACATGTAAAATGTGTGTCTGTGTGTCATGATATCTCACTCCTTAAGACAGAGAGAGTGTGTGAGTATCATTGTATTGTTCATGAAAGGGAGCCACACCACCTAGATCAGCAGAAAATGTTCTTGGTTGTCAGATGAGGCCTTTGGTTGCTTTCCATTGTCAGATGATGTGATTCACCTGATTTTTTTGGGGTAGTTTCGGTTGTCAGATGAGGTGTTTCATCTGTTTTTTGTTTTTTTTTGGTTGGTTTTGTTTGTCAAATGAAGTATTTCAGCTGATTTTTTTTTGTTTGTTTTGTTTTTTTGTCGATTTCAGTTGTTAGATGAGGCGATTCACTTGATTTTTTTTGATTGGTTTCGGTTGTAAGATGAAGCATTTCACCGTTTTTTTTTTTTTTTTTTGGTTGGTTTCAGTTGTCAGATGAGGTCTTTCACCTGATTTTTTTGGTTGGTTTCCATTGTCAGATGAAGCAATTCACCTGATTTTTTTGGGTGATTTCAGTTGTCGGAAGAGGCGTTTTTTGATTGGTTTCCATTGTCTGATGATGCCTTTCACCTTTTTGTTTTCGGTTGTAAGATGAAGCATTTCACCTGTTTTTTTTTTTTTTTTTTGGTTGGTTTCAGTTGTCAGATGAGGCATATCACCTGATTTTTTTGGTTGGTTTCCATTGTCAAATGAAGAGTTTCACCTGATATTTTTGGTTGGTTTCTGTTTTCAGATGAGGCATTTCAACTGATTTTTGTTGGTTTTGCTTGTCAGATCAGGCGATTCACTTTTCTTTTTTTTTCTTTTTTGGATGGTTTCGGTTGTCAGATGAGTCATATCACCTGATTTTTTTAGTTGGTTTCGGTTGTCAGATGAGGCATATCATGTGATTTTTTTTTGGTTGTTTCGGTTGTCAAATGAAGCATTTCACCTGATTTTTGGTTGGTTTGGGTATTCAGATGAGATGTTTCACCTGATTTTTTTTTTTTTTTTGGTTGGTATCAGTTGTCAGATGAGGCATTTCACCTGATTTCATGGTTGGTTTCAGGTGTCAGATGAAGTATTTCACCTGATATTTTGGTTGGTTGTGGTTGTCAGATTAGCCGTTTCATCTGATTTTTTGATTGGTTTCGGTTGTCATATGCAGCGTTTCACATAATTTTTTGTTTGCTTTTGGTTGTCAGATGAGGTGTTTCACCTGATATTTTGTTTGTTTTATTTGTCAGATGAGGCATTTTACATGATTTTTTTTTGGTTAGTTTCAGTTGTCAGAAGAGGTGTTTCACCTGATTTTTTTGGTTGGTTTTGTTTGTCAGATGAGGCATTTTACATGATTTTTTTGGTTAGTTTCAGTTGTCAGATGAAGTGTTGTGTGGGCTGCTGAAGAGGAGGTACTGCTAGCCCACCACCACCAGATGGCGCCCTGCTTGAAGTGCGGGCTTCAAGCACGAGAGGGCGTCATAGCAACCGGGAGTGACAGCTGTCACTCGTCATCAGCACCAGCTGTCACTCATCCACATCACATCACCACCACCATAAAGGCTGGACTGCAACTTCACCTCCCCGCCGAGAAATCAGCTACCAGAAGAGGTAATTTCTCTGCTAAACTTAACTCTGACTTATAGTCTGATACCTTTTTGCAGCCATTTTCCTGTAGTGGTGCCTTATCTGTGGGATTGGCGTTTGGTGTGATCAGCGGCGGCTTTGCTTCACACCCCAACCAGATAAGTGGTTAGACAGGAGCTGCACGAGTGTGTGATTAGAGGTGGAGGTGCTCCCTCCCAAAAGAACACAGACTGTGGGATTACTGAGTGTGCGAACTCACACTCGTATATACTGTTTCTGTTCTCTGCCAGCAGTACCAGGTCTGACAGCTGGAGACGGTGGCCACCTGGGGATCCAGGACTTGGCGGCTCCGGTGTTCTTCAGATCCGTTGGCGGTGAGGGCCGTGTGGGATCCAGCTCGGCTCTGGACGGATGTCTCCTATCCTCAAGCCCGCCCACACGTCACTCAACATATAATTGTTTCTAGTACCAAAACTGTATTTGTCTGTATTCCGTTGTGCACTTCACAACATTAAATTGTTACTGTTTGGCTTATCCATTGCCCGTTCATTTAACGCCCCCTGTTGTGGGTCCATGTTCCTACATCTTCACAACAGGATTTCTCGGCCAGCTTCATGGATCCTGAGGGGCGTCAACCATCGCTTGAACAGCCAATGGAAGAGCGAGGTGCACAGGCATCAGCAGGAGGCGTGTTAGGTGAGCTGCAGCAAATCTTAACCGCTTTCACTGCTCGGTTGGACTTAGTCACCGAGCAGAGCATTATTCTCAATCAGAGGATGGAGGCTCTCACCGCCCAGGTGGAAGCGCATGCTCAGGGCGCTGCTGCAGCACCTCCTCCTGCTGACTGAATGCCAGAAACAGACGTTCCACTGGTCGTTCAACGAACCCCCCCACCGTCCCCTGAAGCATACATAAGCCCTCTGGAGCCGTACGGAGGCTGTGTTGAGATGTGCGCGGACTTCTTGATGAAGTGCTCGCTCGTCTTTTCACAGCGTCCCGTCATGTACGCGTCAGACGCTAGCCGGGTGGCTTAAGTTATAAATTTGCTTCGAGGAGAGGCACGCGCCTGGGCTACGGCGCTCTGGGAGCAGAATTCCCGGCTCCTAACGACATATACCGGGTTTGTGAGGGTGTTCCGACAGGTGTTCGACCACCCTCATAGAGGCGAGACCGCTTCAAGTGTGCTGCTGTCGATAAGACAGGGGTGTCGGAGTGCAGCTAAGTATGCAGTCGACTTCCGCATTGCAGCAGCGCGAGCCGGCTGGAATGCTGTTGCGCTCCGCGCCGCCTTTGTAAACGGACTGTCTCTGGTCCTTAAGGAGCACCTGGTGGCGAAGGACGAGCCGCAGGATTTAGACAGGCTTATCGACCTGGTTATACGGTTAGACAACAGATTAACAGAACACCGACGGGAGCGAGACGAAGGGCGTGGTCAGGCACAAGCCGTCCCTCTTCCTCCCGGGTCCGAAAAGGAGCCGTCTTCCCCACACTCCACAGCCAGGGTACTCCACGTGACGACAGCTCCCCCTGCTGACGTTGCAGAGACAAAGAGACAAAGGAGGCTGGTCCATGGGGAGTGTTTTCTCTGCAGCTCAACCGAGCACACACAGAAAAAATGCCCCAAATGGTCAATACAGCAGCACTCGTCCTTAGAGACTGGGCTAAGGGTGGGTCACAATACCCACGCGGGAAGACCCCAAAAATCTGCACGCATCCCAGTCACGATCATGAGTGGGGATCTAACCCTTCACGCCCCAGCACTGGTGGACACGGGGTCGGAGGGGAATCTGCTGGACAGCAGATGGGCAAGGGAAGTCGGGCTCCCTCTAGTGGCTCTACCTTCACCTTTGAAAGTACGGGCACTAGATGGCACCCTTCTTCCATTAATCACACACACTAGACACAGCCAGTGACATTGGTGGTGTCTGGTAATCACAGGGAGGAGATTGTGTTTTATGTAACACCTTCTACCTCCCGTGTGATATTGGGTTATCCTTTGATGATAAAACACAATCCACGGATTGATTGGCCGTCTGGGGTTGTGGCTCAGTGGAGCGAAACCTGCCAACGGGAATGTCTCGGATCCTCGGTTACACCTGGTGTGACAGATAGTGAGGAGGTTAAAGTCCCCCCCCAATCTGAGGGTGGTGCCAAGTGAGTACCACGATCTTGCTGATGTTTTCAGCAAAGATCTGGCGCTCACCCTTCCCCCGCACAGTCCGTACGATTGTGCCATTGATTTGATCCCGGGCGTTGAGTACCCGTCCAGCAGACAACCTCTCACATCCTGAGCGAGAATCAATGGAGACCTACATCCGGGACTCATTAGCTGCCGGGCTGATCCGGAACTCCACCTCCCCGATGGGTGCAGGTTTCTTTTTCGTGGGCAAAAAGGACGGCGGACTCCGTCCATGCATTGATTACAGGGGGCTGAACGAGATCACGGTTCGCAACCGATACCCCCTGCCCCTGTTAGATTCAGTGTTCACGCCCCTGCATGGAGCCCAAATTTTCACAAAACTGGATCTTAGGAATGCGTACCACCTGGTTCGGATCCAGAAGGGAGACGAATGGAAGACGGCATTTAACACCCCATTAGGTCACTTTGAGTACCTGGTCATGCCGTTCGGCCTCACTAACGCCCCTGCGACGTTCCAAGCTTTGGTTAATGACATCTTGCGGGACTTTCTGCATCCGTTTGTCTTCGTATATCTAGACGATATACTCATCTTTTCCCCGGATCCTGAGACTCATGTTACACATGTACGTCAGGTCCTGCAGCGGTTGTTGGAGAACCGGCTGTTTGTGAAGGGCGAGAAGTGCGAGTTCCACCGTACTTCTTTGTCCTTCCTGGGGTTCATCATCTCCTCGAACTCCGTCGCACCCGATCCGGCCAAGGTAGCGGCGGAGAGAGATTGGCCCCAATCAACAAACCGTAGGAAACTACAACAGTTCCTCGGTTTTGCTAATTTTACCGGAGGTTCATCAAGGGCTATAGTCAGGTGGTGAGCCCCCTGACCTCCACTAAAGTCCCCTTCACCTGGTCGGATCAGTGCGAAGCCGCGTTTAGGGAGCTGAAACGCCGGTTCTCGACTGCACCAGTTTGGGTGCAGCCCGATCCAAATCGCCAGTTTATAGTTGAAGTGGACGCCTCTGACTCAGGAATACGAGCCGTGCTATCCCAGAGCGGGGAGTCCGACAAGGTTCTCCACCCATGTGCCTATTTTTCCCGCAGGTTGACCCCGGCTGAAAGGAATTATGACGTCGGCAATCGGGAACTTCTTGCGGTGAAGGAGGCTCTGGAGGAGTGGAGACACCTGTTGGAAGGAGCTTCGGTACCATTCACGGTTTTCACAGACCATCGGAACCTGGAGTACATCCGGACCGCCAAGCGTCTGAACCCCAGGCAAGCCCGCTGGTCACTGTTCTTCGGGCGTTTTGACTTTCGGATCACATACCGCCCCGGGACGAAGAACCAACGGTATGACGCCCTGTCCCGGGTGCACGAGGAGGAAGTCAGGACCGAGCTGTCAGACCCAACAGAAACCATCATCCCTGAGTCCACTGTCGTGGCCACCCTCACCTGGGACGTGGAGAAGACCGTCCGGGAGGCCCTGACACGGAACCTGGACCCGGGGACTGGACTGAAGAGCAAAATGTACGTCCCACCAGAGGCCAGGGCTGCAGTCCTGGACTTCTGTCACGGTTCCAAGCTCTCCTGCCACCCAGGGGTGCGAAGAACCGTGGCAGTTGTCCGGCAGCGCTTCTGGTGGGCGTCTCTGGAAGCCGACGTCCGGGAGTACGTCCAGGCCTGCACCACCTGCGCCAGGGGCAAAGCGGACCACCAAAAGACCCAAGGCCTCCTCCAGCCTCTGCCAGTGCCTCATCGCCCCTGGTCTCACATCGGCCTGGACTTCGTCACGGGCCTTCCGCCGTCCCAGGGCAAGACTACCATCCTCACGATAGTGGACCAGTTCTCCAAGGCAGCCCACTTCGTCGCCTTCCCGAAGCTTCCGACGGCCCAGGAGACTGCAGACCTCCTGGTCCACCATGTTGTGCGTCTGCATGGGATTCCATCAGACACTGTCTCAGATCGTGGTCCTCAGTTCTCCTCCCAGGTCTGGAGGAGTTTCTGCAGGGAACTGGGGGCCACCGTAAGTCTCTCGTCCTGGTACCACCGCCAGACGAATGGGCAGGCAGAGCGGACGAATCAGGAATTGCAGCAGGCCCTCCGCTGTGTGACCTCCGCGCACCCGATGGCCTGGAGTGACCATCTGGCCTGGATCGAGTATGCTCATAATAGCCAAGTGTCCTCTGCCACCGGCCTCTCCCCATTCGAGGTATGTTTGGGGTACCAGCCCCCATTATTTCCGCTAGTGGAGGGAGAGGTCGGGGTGCCCTCGATCCAGGCCCATCTGAGGAGGTGCCGTCGGGTGTGGCGTACTGCCCGCTCTGCCCTGCTCAAAGCCCGGATGAGGGCTAAGGCCCATGCAGACCGCCGGCGTGCCCCGGCCCCTACGTATCAGCCCGGGCAGGCGATCTGGCTATCTACAAAGGACATCCCCCTGCAGGTGGAATCCCAAAAACTTAAGGACAGATTCATAGGACCCTTCACCATCCTAAAAGTCCTCAGTCCTGCCGCAGTGAAGCTAAAGCTGCCAGCTTCACTGCGGATACACCCGGTTTTTAACGTGTCACGACTCAAACCCTGCCACACCTCTCACCTCTGTACGCCGGCTCCTGGATGTCCGTCGGAAGGGCCGGGGGTTCCAGTATTTGGTGGACTTGGTGGGGTATGGACCCGAAGAACGCTCCTGGGTGAAGAGGAGCTTCATCCTGGACCCGGCCTGAGCACGAGAGGGCGTCATACCAACCGGGAGTGACAGCTGTCACTCGTCATCAGCACCAGCTGTCACTCATCCACATCACATCACCACCACCATAAAGGCCGGACAGCAACTCCACCTCCCTGCCGAGAAATCAGCTACCAGAAGAGGTAATTTCTCTGCTAAACTTAACTCTGACTTATAGTCTGCTACCTTTTTGCAGCCATTTTCCTGTAGTGGTGCCTTATCTGTGGGATTGGCGTTTGGTGTGATCAGCGACGGCTTCGCTTCACACCCCAACCAGATAAGTGGTTAGACAGGAGCTGCACGAGTGTGTGATTGGAGGTGGAGGTGCTCCCTCCCAAAAGAACACAGACTGTGGGATTACTGAGTGTGCGAACTCACACTCGTCTATACTGTTTCTGTTCTCTGCCAGCAGTACCAGGTCTGACAGCTGGAGACTGTGGCCACCTGGGGATCCAGGACTTGACGGCTCCGGTGTTCTTCAGATCCGTTGGCGGTGAGGGCCGTGTGGGATCCGGCTCGGTTCTGGACGGACGTCTCCTATCCTCAAGCCTGCCCACACGTCACTCAACATATAATTGTTTCTAGTACCAAAACTGTATTTGTCTGTATTCTGTTGTTCACTTCACAACATTAAATTGTTACTGTTTGGCTTATCCATTGCCCGTTCATTGAACGCCCCCTGTTGTGGGTCTGTGTTCCTACATCTTCACAACATGAAGCATTTCACCTGATTTTTTTGGTTAGTTTCAGTTGTCAGAAGAGGCATGTTACCTGATTTTTTTTGGTCAATTTCAATTGTCAGATGAGGCATTTCACCTGATTTTTTTTGGTTGGTTTCGGTTGTCAGATGAGGCATTTCACCTGATTTCATGGTTGGGTTCAGTTGTCAGATGAAGCATTTCCCCTGATATTTTTGGTTGGTTGTGGTTGTCAGATTAGCTGTTTCATCTGATTTTTTTGGTTGGTTTTGGTTGTCAGATGAGGCATATCACCTAATTTTTTTGGTTGCTTTCCTTTGTCAAATGAAGTGTTTCACCTGATTTTTTTTTTTTTTTTTTTTTTTTTTTTTTTAGTTTTCATGTCAGATGAACCATTTGATCTGATTTTGGATAGTTTTGGTAGTCAGATGAAGCATTTCACCTGATTTTTTTCTTTTGTTGTTGTTGTTAGTTTCAGTGTCAGATGAGGCATTTCACAGGATTTGTTTGGTTGATTTTGGTTGTCAAATGTAACATTTCACCTAATGTTTTTTGGTTAGTTTCTGTCTTCAGATGAGGCGTTTTACCTGATTTTTTTGTTGGGTTCAGTTTTCAGATAAGGCATTTCATCTGAATTTTTTGGTTGGTTTTGTTTTGGTTGGTTTTGTCAGATGAAGTGTTTCACCTGATTTTTTATTTTATTTTGTTTGTCAGATGAGGCATTTTACATGATTTTTTTTGGTTAGTTTCAGTTGTCAGATAAAGCATTTCACCTGATTTTTTGGATAGTTTCGGTTGTCAGATGAGGCATTTCACCAGATTTTTTTGGTTGTCAAATGAAGCGTTTCACCAGAACTTTTTTGTTGGTTTGGGTTGTCAGATGATGCATTTCATCTAATTTTTGTTTTTTGTTGATTTTTTTTTTTTTTTTTTGTCAGATGAGGTGTTTCACTTGATATTTTTTGATCATTTCAGTTTTCAGATGAGGCAGTGCACATGATTTTTTTTTTGTTGGTTTCGGTTTTCAGATGAGGCATTTCATTTGATTTTTTGTTTAGTTTCATTTTTTCAGATGAGGCATTTCACCTGATTTTTTGGTTTGGTTGTCAGATGGTGCGCTTCATGTGTGTTTTTTTTGTTTTTTTTTGGTTGGTTTCTTTTTTCGGATGGGGTGTTTCACCTGATTTTTTTTTTGGATAGTTTTGGCTGTCAGATGAGATGTTTCACCTGATATTTTTTGGTTAGTTTCCTTTGTCAAATGAAGTGTTTCACGTGATTTTTTTGGTTTGTTTCGGTTGTCACATGAGGCATTTCACCTGATTTTTTTGTTTGCTTTGGTTGTTAGATGAGGCATTTCACCTGATTTTATGGTTGGTTTTGGTTGTCAGATTAGCCTTTTCATCTGATTTTTTGATTTGTTTCAGTTGTCAGATGAAGCATTTCACCTGATTTTTTTGTTTGCTTTTGGTTGTCAGATGAGGCATATCACCTGATTTTTTTGGTTGGTTTCCTTTGTCAAATGAAGTGTGTTACCTGATTTTTTTGGTTGTTTTTTATTTTCAGATGAGGCATTTCACGTGATTTTTTTGGCTAGTTTTGGCTGTCATATGAGGCATTTCACCTGATTCTTTGGTTGGTTTCCTTTGTCAAATGAAGCGTTTCACCTTATTTTTTTTGGTTGGTTACAGTCTTCAGATGAGGCATTTCACCTGATTTTTTTTTTTTTGGTTAGTTTCAGTCGTCAGATGAATCTGATTTTTTGGTTTGCTTTTGGTGGTTTCCTTTGTCAAATGAAGTGTTTCACCTGATTTTTTTTGGTTGGTTTTGGTCTTCAGATGAGGCATTTTACCTGATTTTTTTGGTTAGATTCTGCTGTCAGATGAGGCGTTTCACCTGATTTTTTTGGTTGGTTTCCTTTGTCAAATGAAGCATTTCATCTGATTTTTTTGGTTGGTTTTGCCCTTCAGATGAGGCGTTTCACCTGATTTTTTTTTGGTTAGTTTTGGCTGTCAGATGAAGCATTTCACCTGATTAGTTTTTTTTTTTTTTTTTTTTTTGGTTAGTTTTGGTTGTCAGATGAGATGTTTCACCTGATTTTTTTGGTTAGTTTCCTTTGTCAAATGAAGCGTTTCACCTGATTTTTTTGGTTGGTTTCGGTCTTCAGAAGAGGCATTTCACCTGATTTTTTTGGTTAGTTTCAGCTGTCAGATGAGGCGTTTCACCTGATTTTTTGGTTGTTTCCTTTGTCAAATGAAGCGTTTCACCTGATTTTTTTGGTTGGTTTCGGTCTTCAGATGAGGCATTTCGCCTGATTGTTTGGTCGATTTCAGTTGCTGTTGATTTCAGGGCTGACAAGTTGACTATGTCCCAGCTTCACAAGTTGTCTTTTGCAGCCTCTTCTGATTTGAATATTGATTTGACATGATGGGACCTTCTCCTTGAATCTCCTCAGCTGAAGCAAACTGGTGACATTCATCACTAAAGTGAAGGTATAAAACAATGGCTGACATCTAAATGATGCTGCCTGATCCTCCATATTTCACTGGAGCTCTGCTAATATCAGTTTTGACATTTAAATGAACATTCTTATATACGGGAAGGTTTAATTTGATCAGTTCAAAAATCCAAAAAGAGGAGCCCCCACCATACGTGGATGCGCACACACGCACACACACACACACACACACACACACACACACACACACACACACACACACACACACACACACACACACACACACACACACACACACACACACACACTGTGAGCGCTTCTCCCTGTGCATCTGTCATCTTCATGAAGGGAGACCTCCCGGTGACCCGGCGCCCCATAAAGGCAAGTCACTGTACACAGATTCACCGCAGGCTGCCTGCATCTGAGCCTCATCAGCCACCATCCAGCACGGCTGCAGGCAGCAAGCATCATACAGTACAGAGACGCAGAGGCATACAGAGAGGAGTACACAAAGCCAAAAAAAACATGAAAAATATACCTTCCACGGCAACAAAATCTTACTTTCTTCAGTGTTAAGTTGAATTAAACAAGTCTGCAGGGGTACATTGGCTTCTCTTTGCACTGAGAAAAGTTTTCACGCAGTGTTCCCAATGATTAGCTGGGCACAAAACACAGGGCCCTATCTTGATTTTCCATGGTGGACACCATGAAGTGCATAGTGTAAGTATATCTAGGAACATTTTCTGAAAAGCACATGCATGAGAGACACAGACATCCACCACAGCTCCCTGAGGTGAAGCATTACAGTGCCTCATGCAATTCCTCCTTCTGCTCATCAGACGACCCGATCTCCTGTCACACCAGGCCTTTCTGCCCCTGAGGTCCATCAGTGCCTGTGCTTACACCAGATTTCAATCTACACCTTCCCTCAGGACACCGGTCTGACATTGGTTACTTCCTCAACGGCTCCCAACACTGGGAGCCGTTTACAGCTGGGTGAACCGTGTCAAAGCAGATGGTGTTGTGTCTACACACACAGGCAGGTAGTGTGACCAAGAATCAAAACCAGGTCTACCTCTTCGTATCTTAACTCCATATCCCATTATGCTCACTGCTTGACACATGAAACAATCAAGAACACCACTGCAATCACAAGGTACAAATCAAGTACATCGGTATCAGGGTAATTACATTTTTGGCATTTTTTCCCATCCATGATTGCAATTGCAATCATAAGTTATTATTATAACTTAATATTATTATTATATAAACTTATTATTGCAATCTATTGCAATTTTGACATATTTATCATTTACCACACCAGTAGAGTTCCACAAGTATGAAAATCCTTTATTTCCTTATATTTGTTTTAGCCTTGAAATCCACTGGGACTTGAAATCTCCTTTGTTGAGTCTTTAATAACGTAAACACAAGTAACAATAATTTATTTTGGCTGTCATTTAGCAGTCTACACGAAAAGCCAATCACCCTGCATTCAACCTTTTTTTTTATCAGCTTGAATCTACCAACCTCACTATACACCCTCACAGCAGGCAGTAATTTTATTTACCATAAGTAGCTCTTTCAGGACAAGGCTTTTTGACATGAAAAGTCTCGATTAGTGAGATATCCTCATATCCCCACACCTCTGAGCTGTACAATAAGATTGGTAAAACCAGCTGATCAAACAGCTCCAGCTGTATTTTGATGGAGAGACCTACGTTTCTAGCTTTGGTTAACATACTGAAAAGTGCCTTCCTAGCCTGACCTACCTGCTTCTTGATGGTGTTTTTAAAATAATTATAATAGTTGAATGTTACACACACACACACACACACACACACACACACACACACACACACACACACACACACACACACACACACACCACACACACACACACACACACACACACACACACACACACACACACATATATAGTCATCTATTACCTCTAGCACAGTATTACCAAACTTAAAATCATAATGTTTCCTTACCTTACCTCTTGAGAAGATTTTTACAGGATTCACAGTTAACTTCCAATCAGTACAATTGCTCTCTACTGCATTTAGAGCCTTCCGAAGCTCTGTTTCAGATTCAGCTAAGACTACCATGTCATCAGCATACAGGAGAACAAAAAGCTTGAGGAAAAAAAAAATCTCTGTCATTATCATTTAAATCTATTCTAATTCTGTCTGCTTATAGAGTATTCAAAATCATTAAGGAAAATTGCAAGGAGCAAGGGGGGGGAGGGGGGCAGCTTTTCACCTTGTCTGATGCCTATATAGCAATCAAATAATTCAGTATACTAATTTTGTACTGCCACACATGACAGCATTCTGATATAGATTGCACATAACTGTAAGAATTCTGCCATTAATATTGGAAGTAATTAACTTGCTCCCCAGTGAACTTCAGTCAGTTAGATGAAATGCTTTCTTATAATCAATAAAAGCACAGTACAGGCACCTTTTGCGATGCAGATACAAGTCAAGTATATTTTGTAGAACAAAAATATGATCAACCACTGAATGCCCTGAAACCTGCTTGCTCATCTCCCATAAAACCCACCCCATCAGTGTAACAAGTGTCTACAAAGTTCAGCGCACGTTAATAACAGAGGTAAACAACTTTCCAATACAACTGAGAAGTGTGATTCCCTTGTAATTTTTCATGCAAGATTCTAAGCCTTTGCCCTCATACAAAGGTTTAATTATTCCCACAGTCCAGTCAGTTGGTATGATCTCTGTCTTCAGCACCAAGTCAAACTATGTAGTCAGTAATGATATAATCTCCTTTGGACTCGCCTTCAAGAATTCATTCAGTACTTGATCACACTTAGTTGTTCTCCAAACGTTTTTTCCTGCACATTCACTTCATCCTCTGAAATGAAATCATTCATAAATTCATTTACTGAGTGAGTGATAGACCTGGATGGATCCAATGTATTTACATCAGTATTGCTAATACTCTCTCCAAATTGGCTGACATGTTTGAAATATTGATAGAATTCCTCTTCTGAGATTCCATTACAAAGGTCTGTTGCAGGTGGGTTCCTGCTAATTATCCTCCAACAGTCTTTGACATTTGAGCTCTTTAGTTTGATTAACTGTGTGTTAAGCTGTCTTCTCCACATCAACTGACTCTTTCTTATTCTTTTCTTTTTGTCATGGGTCTTTGCATTTTGCATTTGTATTACATTTTCCATGGATGGTACCTTCTTGAAGGTGTTCTTAACCCTGACATAGTTCCTCCTTTCCTCCCTACATTTACTGGTAAACCAAACTTTGTTTTTCCTTTTATGGGTACTACCCTTTCCAAAGGTCTTCACCATGCATCAACAGTTTGCTGCAAGTTTGTAGATATCTTTAAACTTTAGCACTAAACTATCCATTCCGTCTTGGTCCACGTTGACATTTTTGAGACCTACCAATTCACTTAATATATTTGTAATTGTCTCATGATTTATACTAGTTGTGAATTTGCTGCTTTTTCCTGGTGACCACACAACCTTTTCCATTAATCAATTTCCACCACATGGACTTTCTGGTTGCATAATGCACGTGTCTTTCGTAACTAGCTTGAGGCAAATGAGGCTATGCTTATCTGACATGAGCTTATCAAGGGTATCAACTTCAAAGCCTGAAACATACAGCATGAGTGAGGGTGACATAATGACATAATCAACAGTGCAACTGTCATCAAAGGTCTTCTTTCCAATACCAATGTCCTGGCCAAATCTACCATTGACAATATGTAAATCAAGTGTTCGGCAAAGTTCAATCAGTAATTTTCCATTATTGTTTACCTGTTTGTCACTGTTAAATCTCTCTATGCAGATACCTGAAGAATGTAACTCACACCGTGAATTGTGTAGACCGTACTGAGACAAAGGGATACCTAATTGACTGCTTATTGTTTCTTCCAACTCTAGAAAGTCATCCATGAAACCAGTTCTTGCATTAAAGTGACCTATGAGACAAACAGAAACATCAGCTCTAGCCTGGATATTTGTGTCGTCCTCTACAATTTCATCGAAAGTATT
The DNA here is from genome assembly GCF_902500255.1 of Thalassophryne amazonica. Classification (NCBI taxonomy): domain Eukaryota; kingdom Metazoa; phylum Chordata; class Actinopteri; order Batrachoidiformes; family Batrachoididae; genus Thalassophryne; species Thalassophryne amazonica. The sequence goes on along the minus strand of NC_047118.1, from coordinate 28,853,513 downwards.
ACTATCATAATAAACAGATCCTTTATGGGGGATGTAAACAGCACCAATGATAAATTCAAAACCCAAAAGATTAGCGTCTATCAGCATCCAATGCACATTATTACATTCAGATCATTCACTTTCAATAATTTTACACCATCTAGAGATTTTAGATTTAACCAGGATTGCTAGGCCATGTGTCCCACCAAGGGGCAGATTAGCATCCTTTCTCGGTGCACAAAAAATGTCCAAATCAACAAGACTTTCACAAGAAAAGGTGTTAACTTTCATCTTGCTTAGACAGGTGAGATCAAAATCTTCAATATAATTTTGCAAAATACCATATTCAAGTTTCTTGAAAATGCCGCAACCATTTAACCCAAAGAGTTTGAAGGATCTTACTTCTTTAAGTTTGACATAATCATGATCAATAAAGGCTAGAGGTTTAGAACAGAAATGGCGTAGTTCAAAATTAGAAGTATTCCACCTTGCATGGCGTGATGCTATCTTAGACTATAAGCATGCATTACTGGCTACAAAGTGGACCTATTACTCTGATTTGATCAACAAAAACAAACATAACTCAAAGTTCTTGTTCCACATGGTGACAACACTTATTCATGGACAACCACCTGTCGTTCGCTCTCCTTTTACAGCACAAGATTTCCAATAGAAGACATTAGGTTAAATATATCCCAGCATGCCTTAACCCAGCCACTACACCCTGTTATTGAGGTGGGTGCCATTACTGAGGTATTACCTAGATTTGATAGTATCTCACTAGGCATGCTAATGAAACTCGTAATGTTTATTCGGTTCAGGGAAAAGAACTTTGCAACAAAATAAAACAAAACAAAATAACACAAAAATAAATAAAACTGGGTGTAGGTGTAGGTAGAAGCAAAGCTTATCTACCCCTATTACATCAGCAACTTTTACTTATCCCAGCAAAAGCAAAACAAAACAAAGTGAGCAGAACAGCAAAATACAGACATTTTAAATAATCAATGAACTCAAATTCCTCATCATCGGCACACATCACATAATCAAAAAAAAAACCAAAAAAACAAACAGCCTGTTTATTTGATCCTGCACCAACAAACCTGTTTAAGGACCTGTGGTCCACTCTTGGGCCGACTGTACTGGAAATTATTAATTTCTCATTAACTTCTGGATCTGTTCCTAAATGTTTCAAATCTGCAGTAATTAAACCATTACTTAAGAAATCTAATCTTGACCCATCCATCCATCCATCCATTTTCTTCCGCTTTATCCGGAGTTGGGTCGCGGGGGCAGCAGCTCAAGCAAAGCCGCCCAGACCTCCCGATCCACACACACCTCCCCCAGCTCCTCCGGGGGAACCCCGAGGCGTTCCCAAGCCAACCGAGAGACGTAGTCCCTCCAGCATGTCCTGGGTCTTCCCCAGGGCCTCCTCCCGATGGGACGTGCTTGAAACACCTCTCCACCGAGGCGTCCAGGGGTCATCTGGAAAAGATGCCACCTCAGCTGGCTCCTTTCGACATTGAGGAGCAGCGGCTCGACTCCAAGCTCCTCCCGAGTGACCGAGCTCCTCACCCTATCTCTAAGGGAGCGCCCAGCCACCCTGCGGAGGAAACTCATTTCCACTTGTACTCGTGATCTCGTTCTTTCGGTCATGAGTAATCTTGACCCGAGTGTATAGTTTTTAATACTCAATCTTGACCCGAGTGTATTAAAAACTATTGGCCGAAATCAAATCTATCATTTTGCTCTAAAATTCTGGAAAAAGTGGTGTCACGACTGCTCGTGGACTATCTTACTGAGAATAATCTCTTTGAGCCACTGCAGTCTGCTTTTTGAAAATATCATTCCACAGACATGGTTCTCACCAAAGTGGTGAATGATCTTCTGCTTACAATGGAATCGGACACCACTGCGGTTATGGTGCTTAGTGCTGCTTTGATACAGTGGATCATCATATTCTACTTGATAGGCTGGAGAATAATTTTAGTATTACTGGGAGTGCTCTTGCATGGGAGACCTGAGCAGTCATTCTCACTGTGTTTTGTACAATAACACTACCTCTAGCTTTAGTGACATGAAATCAGGGGTTTCACAGGGGTCTGTCTTAGGCCCCTTGCTTTTCGCCCTTTAGATCGCACCCCTTGGGCACATATTGTGGCGTTTTGGGATTACCTGTCATTGCTATGCTGATGATACTCACTTATACATGCCGATAACCAGTGGTGGGTAAAGTTCAGCTAATCCAATAATTGATAATTATCAAAGCTAATGATTTTGCGGATTAGCTTTTCAGATAACTTTTAAAGCCTTTAGTGGACCATGTATCTTCCGATAAATTTAGTTCCGATAACTTTCAGTCCACTAACATTTTTTTGGTGGTAAAGTGAGCAAAGTTTAACGGGCAAAAATATTTGTAAACCCTAAAATCAAACATTTTAGTCTGTCTGTTATGTGTTTGTGGCTGTCGCTTGCTGATGACGTCATCAAGTGCAAAGCATGATTGGTCGGTTGACGCAGGGAGCAATGTGGGTAGTGCTGTTCAGCTTCACTTTGGACGTTACAGTGAGTGTTACCGTCCACTCGACGCAGAAACAAAACAGACTAATTTTACCTTTATTTTATTTTATTTCTTTGTGGCCAACGGCATAATGTAAGACTCGGTGGAAGAGATGAGATATCACGGCGCAGCTGTGTTACAGAGCAACTTTTCTTAGACACCATTTTGGATAATCAGGATGTTTAATGTGGATTATTTCTTCAGAATTTAATGAACCCCACTGAAACTAACAGATAAGAATTGATATTTACTACATGTCTTTTACTCTGCCAATCAATGCATTCATGGATGTATTTTGGTTGTTTTGGTCACAGGGTTCAAAGTGTGTGAAAAAAGCAGCAGCTTTTAGTTCATAAATGGTGTATACAATACCGAGATAAACTGTGACTTCTAATACTGTGTTTTACTGCTTTTGAAAGATGATGACAGTGTTTGGGGTTTTTTTTTTTTAACTCATTCATTTTTTAATGCATTCTTTTTGTGTTTGTGATCCTTGAATTTACCCAGCAGCCCCTGCAGCACTTTTATCAGAAGCCGACAGTGTAATCTGATGTCCGAATCAATACTAAAAGTTATCGTATATCTGTAATAAAGATACATTTTTTAGCAGTTTATTGGTTTAGCTGCACGAATTATAACTTTTCAGTTATCGGATTAATGGTTATCAAAGCTAACTTTTTGGTTAGCTGTGCCCACCACTGCTGATATCTGCTGGTAATCTCATCCACATAAAATCATTAGACAATTGCCTTGCATCAGTCAGAAGCTGGATGTCTAGAAACATCCTACTTTTAAACTCTGATAAGACTGAAATGATGGTTCTTGGCCCAGTGAGACATCTGCATCAATTTGACCAGCTAACACTTAGCCTAGGCTTGTGTGTCATACATCACACTGACGAAGTGAGGAACCTTGGGGTAATTTTTGATCCTACGTTGTCCTTTGCCCTCCACATCAGAGATATTACAACAACTGCTGTCTTCCACCTGTGAAATATAGCCAAGATTCGACCCATCCTGTCCATGGCTGATGCTGAGACACTGATTTTAGTGTCTCTTCACTGGCTTCCTGTCCCTGTGAAATCAGATCTTAAGGTTCTGTTACTAACCTATAAAATTATTCAGGGACCCACACCTCCCTACCTAGCTGACCTTATTAAACCTTATGTACCGGCCTGGGCTCTGCGTTCTCAGGGTGCAGGACTACTTTGTGTCCCTAGGGTGAATAAAAAGTCTGCAGGTCACAGAGTTTCTCTTATTGTGCCCCTGTTCTGTGAGATGATCAGATTCTGTAGAGACTTTCAAGTCCAGTCTTAAGATGCACTTAATTTCCCTTTTGTATGGCTAACATACTGGCATAGTTTGTTACTATGCTTTTTACTCTTTTAAATCAATTTTATTAGTAAACGAGTGTGCCGCGGCCTCAACTTTATCCAAAGTCTGGGTCTTTTAGTGAAGCTTAAGCTTGTGTGATTCTGTTGTTTCTCTGTTTGAGGTGCGACTCCATCCAGAGATGGGGGTGGTGTCTTCTTCTGCAAACTCCTTGACCTGTGCCCCGGCATGGATGCCCAAAATTTCCTGTATATTCTTTTTGTCAATTGTGTTGGTAGCATAGCCCAAGCAGAGGGTCACCCCTTTGAGTCTGGTCTGCTTGAGGTTTTGTCCTCAAATCATCAGAGGGAGTTTTTCCCTTACCGCTGTTGCCTGTGTGCTTTCTCTGGGGGTTGGTAATGTTAAACCTTACTTGTGTGAAGCACCTTGATGCAACTTTGTTGTGATTTAGCGCTATAGAAATGAAAATAAATTGAACTGAAGGCATGATAACAGCAGCTTAACACTTAACATAACTGACTAAACCAACTGAATTTCATAAACACAATATATCAATTACACTCACAACACTGTTAAATTAACATGAACCACAATAACCACATGTAAAATCTCAAACCTCTGAACTCCCATGGTACATTGCAGCACAACGTACATTGTTTACTGGTTAGATATAATTGCTAATTTCACAAAAAACAACAACAACAACAAAAAAATTGTCCTATCAAATTTACATTTTCGCAGCTTTCATCCTTCACCCAAAATGTACAAGCATGCCAAACAGCAAATGTCTCCTCTCCCCAGTTTCGCCATGGTCAAAGCCATACACACACACACACACACACACACACACACACACACACATGCACACATGCTCACAGAGGCCACTTGGCTATTATAACGTAGATTCAATTACTTTTTTCCGCAAATGTGATTGGTTAATCATGTGAGATTTCAGACAATAAAATATTGCATAAACGGTGGCAAGATATTGAAACCGTTTCACATTTAATGTGTTATTCAGCACCCTGTACGCGCACATTGCTACGCAGATGTCAATAATGGTGCTGTCAGCTGAGAGCAAGAGATTGCCAACCACCATTAAACCCAAAGAAGAAGAAGAAAGTGAGAGAAAATGGTGGCTCAACAACACCGAAATGTAATTAAGATAGCATAAGAAAGTAGTGATGTGGATTCTGCTCACAGAATTTTCAGTTTGGCATGACAAGCCTGTTGCCATGGTAAACTCTGATGAGCCGACCACACCCTTTGTCTGCGTAACATTCTTACCAAACTATATTAAATATGTAGCCTTCAGTCGTGGACACGGATCTGTGCAAACGTTGGAATTGGATTAGAATGGGATTAATAACCTTGTGTCTGATGAATTGCGGACATTCATGCTGGATTACGGTCGCAAACAGCCGTTTTACATGAAAACTCCTTTTTACTGGCTCTGCTAATCCCACTCAGTGAAACTCAATTTGCAAATGTAAAATCCAGCATCAACATCCACAAATCATCAGACACAACAGGTTTATTCCATGATTGTCATGGTGAAATGTATTTCGGTTAATCATTTCCCTGCTTCTTGGGTCGTTTATAGGTGGCTCAGTTATCTTATATTTTGTTAGAAGAAATAAGATATATGTCATTCATTCTATCTGATGTGTGTTTCAAGTAACTTTCTTTTGGGGAAGAAACAAATTTAGCAAATTCAATTGTACCTTCTAACATGAGTACTTGGGAGATCAGGACAACAAGGAATAAACTTTCAGATTCAATATTTATCAGAGAAACTGATAAATGTGAAATACTTGATATTGCACAGAAACTAAAGGGGAAAAAATCAACTGATGACAATAATTCTGACATGTCTTTGCTAAAAAATATAATTGTGTCATTAAACCTTTAACCTTTATCTGTAACTTGTCATTAATGACTGGGAGATTCCCTCCAAAATGAAAATAGCTAAAGTCATACCACTGTTCAAATCTGGTGATAAGCATGGTTTTTTTTTGTGTGTTTTTTTTAAACTACAGGCCAGTCTCACTGCTGCCTCAGTTTTCAAAAATTCTGGAAAAAGTATTCTTTCAAAGGTTAAATGATTTTATATCCAAACATCCCAAACTAAATGAGCAGCTTTATGGATTTAGAAAAAAAATGTACTACTTCATACTTCACTGGCAGTAACTGATTATGTGGAACATATCACAAATGCAATTGAAAACAAACAATACACCATAGGGTTTTTTTTTTTTTTTTTTGACCTACAGAAAGCATTTGATACTGTAGATCATGCCTTGCTATTGGATAAATTATGAAAGTATGGCATCAGGGGATTGGCTCATGATTGGATAGTTAGTTATTTGTCCAATAGGTTTCAATGTGTTCACTTGGGTGGCATAAATTCCAAATTTTGGAAGTGCACTTGTGGGGTGCCCCAGGGCTCAGTCTTTGGGCCTTTGCTGTTTCTTTTATATATCAATGACATGTTTGGTTTCTAAGATTGCGAGTTGTATTTTATTTGCCGATGACACGACTGCGTTTTGTAGTGGGGGTCATTTGGCACAGGTCCTGGACACAATGGAGAGGGGAAAAACAGAAGTTTAAGGAATGGTTTGATTCTAACAAATTGTCACTTCACTTTGGTTAAACAAAGTGTATCATATTTGGTACTAAGCCCAGGAATGCATGTAGAAATTTACGAATATGCAATGTTGAAATTGAACTCGTTAATGAAAACACATAAATTATGTTAAATCTAAAATGTCAAAGATCATTGCCATTTTGTATAAAGCATAGGACTTCCTCCCCAACACTCGTTACTTTACATCATCCATTACTTGTTCCACACATGACCTACTGTACTGAGGTTTGAGGAACCACCTACAAAACTAACACAAATCCTATATATATATATATATATATATATATATATATATATATATATATATATAAATAATTTTATTATTTTTGTACTTCAAAAGAAAGCTATAAGAATTATTAGTAAGAAACCTTATCGTGAGCCAACTAATCCTTTGTTTTTCCGTTTGCATATTTTGAAATCTTGGAACTTGATTGATTACATCATACTAATACAAATTATGTTCAAAGTGAAAAATAGACTTCTGCCACAACATGTCCAGGACCTGTTTGGAATGAGGGACTCCAGTTATAATTTATGAGGAACATTATTATTTCAGAAATCAAATATTCAAGCCACCATAAAAAATCATTGCATTTTTGTTAAAGGTGTTAATATTTGGAATAATTGCCCGGATAAAATAAAATCACTTGATAGTTTGGTTGGTTTTAAAAGGCTCAATAAAAATTATTTGATTACTTGCTGTAGCATGCTAAATTTAGTTAATTGATTCTGTTTTTGTTTTTTTGAAATTCTAATGTTATGGATCAATGTATACTTTGTATTAGTTACGATGGGTATATGTATAATTCCTATATACATATGTATAATTTTTATTTTTTGTTAAAGGGGTGGGCGTTTACAAGCTTTTGCTTCTGCCTACACCCTTTAGGGTGCAGGGTGGATTGTTGGACTAATTTTTTTCTTTCTTTCTTTGTAAGTTTTTTGTTGTTCTGGACCTGTGTGTGCCGAATAAATTCATTCATTCATTTAGTCATTCAAACCTAACGCCAAATGGGCAGAATTTATGACCATGTGCTTAGCTCTCTTTAAAAAGACCATAAAACAAAGGAACAGTCTCTTACACATCAGCCATTTTTCAAGATCTCTTCCTTCTCTCTCATTGCTCTTTTTCCTCACCTTCAACAGCTTGTTACACGCTTTATGTGCTCTTTTTTGTACTCTGGTCCAACCTAACCTCATGGCTTTAGTTTCATTATTTCATTATTTGTTTTTGTTTTTCACAAAATGAGGCAGATCTGCAGCCCGTAGTCACCTGGGAAACCAGTGAATAAACCCGATGCAAGTGAAAGTAGGCCAGGAAAGGCCCATCAGGAAGCCGGACCAGATTGTTCACTACACCCGATCCAGCAGAACCAGATAAGTGAACCAGCCAAGTGTTGTGACTGTTTTTCTTCTCAATTATGCAAAGTGGATATTCGTTTGTTAATTTTCTTAATAATAATAATAATAATAACAATTTGTGAACCCAAAATTCACAGCTAAATTCTAATCAGGTTTGTTCTTATTAAGTTCATATTTTGTGCCTTGTTCTCCTCTGTTTCTTTACTTGTCATGTCAGTTAAATGTGTACATATTAAACCAGTTGTTTTCTTGTGACCATTTGAAGACAGATGTTTGATCAATCATATCTGGAACTTATATAGATCAAAGACTGATTAACATGACATTCCTGCATGTCTAAGCAGGTGGTGCCCCTTCCAAGAATGGACAGGATTTGGAATGACCATATCAGTGAAACAGCTCAGGTGGGATGAATTGGAGACAAAGTTAAAGAAGAAGAAGTAGGAGGAATCTAGGGTATACAGGGAGAAGGATACTGAAGATGGAGCCACCAGACAGGAGGAGAAATGGTAGGACAAAGAGGAGGTTTATGGACGTGCTATGGGAGGACATGCAGGTGGTTGGTGAGATGGAGCAGCCCGGTCTCACTTTTTTTTTCTTTTTTTTTTTTTTGCGCTCCCATGACAAAATGAGTCAAATTTTCGTGACATATTTTTTTATCTCACTATTACTAACCCTACTCCTATGCCCAACCCCAACCTTAACCATAATCTAATCTTACTCTGTCCCCCCACCCTAACCATAACCACCCCAACACCCCCGCTTCACTTTTATTTTCATGCAGCCATCACGGAATGAATTAGAATGAATTTGTGCTGCTGTCACGAAAATGAAGCGCTTTTCGTCACAATATCACAAACCAATAGATTAGAGTATATTTCATGCTGCTGAATCACGACTTGCTGTGAGACCAGGTTGGATGGAGAAGATTGATCTGCTGCAGCGCCCCCTAATGGCAGCAGCTGAAATAAGAGGAAGAAGAAAAACTAAACTTTTTCTTTCAGCTTCTCCCATTAGACGGTGCCACAGCAGATCAATCAATGAGCAGATCAAAGCTCTGTGCTCTGATTCCAACCACGCTTTGTGAAATGACTGAGGGTCACTGAAGGACAAAGCATGAAAACTGGTAAAAAGCCAGAGTCAGAGACCAACTTCATCATTTTGACCAACACAAAGGGTTATGGAAGATATTAGGAACAGCCACCCCGAGGAATTGGTTACACACAAATATTAAGTCATGTCAAGTCACCATGTTTGTGTCACGTGCATCAGCGCACATACAATCTGTACAGTTGGACACATTTCATCAGTGCGCACACACACACACACATCAACTGCAGAATCACCGGTCGTGGTGCCCAGAGCAGACAGCAGCAGACTGGACCAGAGTGTTTAACTCGGGTTTCACTGAATGACTGTGGGTCACCGCTATATCACGTCATCACCACCGCGTGCGCACACACACGAACACAACCAGGTGGCTTTTATTTGACTTTAATGTGAAAAAAATATTAGATTTTTCCTAGCCAAGCGAAATCTTTCCCCTGGGCTGGCAGATAGCCCTGCAAAACCATGAACAGAAGACGTGTCAATCGCCACCCTGGTGCCAAATCTCTTTCAGCTCATCCTGGATTCATGAATATGTGCAGAAACAATCTTTTGGAGGTGCTGAACAGAAACCAATCCTCCCTAATGCGCTTGCTTAACACTATGGACAAGAATTTAAAAATGCTCGCTACTGCACATTAAGTCCAAAAGGAGGACAAATGATACATTACCTATGGCTGGGCCACATTTTCACATTAATCACCATCAGTCTATTGTTGCTGAATTAATTAGGCTGCCGACTTTCCGTGCAATTACTGGAAACAAATGAGACCACAATTGCAACTGCTCCTTTTTATTTCTCTCTCTCTCTCTCTCTCTCTCTCTCTCTCTCTCTCTCTCTCTCTCTCTCTCTCTCTCTCTCTCTCTCTCTTTCCCTGTTCCTGGGGAGCCCCGCCCTGTAGGTTTTCCATGTCAACCTACTCCAGTCACACCTGTTATTTATTTATTTATTTAAGTGGTGTCTTCCAGCTCCTGATTGGCTGAACACACCTGATAGTTAATTACCTGGGAGTGGATCAGGGAGAGTTAGAAAACATGCAGGGCAGGTGCCCTCTAAGAACAGGGTCACTGACCCCTGATTTATTCTATTTGACTCTTTTACTTATAGAAGTTTTTTTTTTCTTTTCTTTTCTTATTGCTCCAGTAACCCCAGACCAAATTCCTTGAATGTGCAAAATTACTTGGCAATAAATTTGATTCTGATTTTGATTCAAACTCAACTCAGATTGCAAGGCCAGTGACTTCAAATCTACAAAAGATGAACTCAAAGCTGCAAAGGGTGGCACTTAGCTCTACTGGACTTTTTTTTTTTTTTAACTGTTTTACATACTGTGCAATAAATAAATACTTTCATTAGGATTAATTAACTAATTAATAAGAAAGAAAAAAAAATGCCTGGCACTCGACAGGGCTCAAGGGTGGGTTGCACATTCATGATAAGTTTATGGCAAAAAAAATATCTCCCTCTTTGATACTTCCCAGAGTTGACAGGTATGATTAAGTGGCAACTCAGGCTAAGCCTGACAATTAGCCTGGTCCGGACCAGGTTAGTTTGCCAGCATATGTTGCTGTGGTAACTTAAATTGAACTATGTTGAGCTTGCTTTATGGAACCGGATGCACTGAAAAATAAACCAGACTAAGGAAAGAAGCCTGGTTTATTGGGTAATCCTGTTTTATGGAATGGGCCCCTTGTCAAAACTTCATCTGAAAAAAATAAACAGCTGCCATAAATATGCGTTGGACACTATGTGCATTAAAAACATCACATTTTGTCACTCTTTATTCTATGTCCACTGCGGAGTGGTACCTTAAAATTCTAAAGCCTGATGTATGCTTCCAAAACTCTGTAACTCCGTGGCCATGCAATGACGTTGATGTGCGTGTGACCCTTTAAAGTTCAACTTGCCACAGGAACAGTGGCTTTTGCTGGATTAGTTTGTCCCTCAACAAGCTCCACTTCTTATATACAGCAGGCCAGGGAGCAAGGAATTAGAGACCCTGCAAGGCTTATGACAAATGTGGGTATGGAATCCATTAGCTTAGTGGGGAATATAATTCAGAAAATCCACTATCGTGATAGTGGATTTTCAGGAAGGGAAATTTATCAAGTTGAGACTGTGGCCTGCTTCTGTAGATGAGTCCTTAAAAATCATAGAGGGATATGTTTTGCAAATTGGATGACATTGAAACTGAAGATGGCCCGTTGGCTGTTCCAGCAATATTAAATATTTTGTATCTGCTTCCTACAATCCACATGGAATGCCTCAAACCTAAACCTACTTCCAGGTATCTTATATATGCTCCTGTGGAATCACCCCTGAATCCAAACAGTCCAACTGTCAACCCCACTGAAGTCCTTAGTTTTGGTCTCATTAACATAAGATCACTGTCCTCAAAATCATTGTTGATTAATGATCTAATTATTGCTCATCACGTAGATATGATTGGGTTATGTGAAATCTGGCTTAAACCTACAGTTGTCTCTCCCTTGAATGAGGCCTGTCTATATCAGAAGAATGTAAATCAGTCATGTTATTTTATCACTGTATTTAGGCCCCCCACAGCCATACATTTTGTGTGTTCATCTCTAACTTATCAACTAGTGCAGATCACATTCTAATTATTGGTGACTTTAACATTCATATAAATAAGCCTTCTGATCCCCTCTGCAAATCATTTATGGAAATTGTGGATGCATTAGGATTCCAGCAATGCATTCAGAACTTGACGCACATTAGTGGGAATACCCTGGATTTCACTCTCACATGTGGTATTGTCACAAATATTGACATCATGCCTTTTGCATTGGTGGTCTCTGAACATTCACTTATTAGGTTCACAGTTCCACCGCTGTGTTTAGTGGAACAACAACCTTATATATCACTACGGCGATGCATCAACTCCTCAAGTATGACTGAACTCGAAGCTAGACTGCCTGATGTCTTAGCTTCACATTTGGAAAATGCCCAGTCAGTAGACAGGCTTGTGGATAGTTTAAACTCAGTGCTCAAAACTACACTTGACAAGAATGTGCCACCTCTGTTAAGACCAGGCCTTCCAACAACACAGTAGCCTTGGTACAATGGTTACTTGCGTGACCTCAGGCAGAAAGCTAGAGGTTTAGAATGGAAATAGTGTACCTCCAAATTTGAAGTACTGCACCTTGCGTGGCATGATGCTGTTTTAGGCTATAAGCATGCACTACTGGCTACAAAGCAGAACTTTTACTCTGACCTGATCAACAAAAACAAGCATAACTCAAAGTTCTTGTTTGACACAGTGGCAATATGGAAAACCACCTGTAAGTCACTCTCCTTTTACAGCACAGGACTTCTTTGATTACTTGGACTACAGAAGAAAATAGAAGATATTAGGTTGAGCATATCCCAGCATGCATTAACCCAGCCACTACACCCTGCTATTAGGTGGGTGCCATGACTGAGGTGGTACCTAGATTCACAGAATTTGATAGTATCTCACTAGGCATGCTGACAAAACTCATAACATCTACAACAAGCACAACCTGCTTGTTTGATCCTATACCAACAAAACTGTTTAACTTCTGGATCTGTTCCTAAATGTTTCAAATCTGCAGTGATTAAGACATGACTTAAGAAATCTAATCTTGACCCCAGTGTATTGAAACATTAAAGGCCAATATCAAATCTCTCATTTTGCTGTAAAATTCTGGAAAAAGTGGTTCCACAGCAGCTTGTGGACCACCTTACTGAGAATAATCAATCACTACGGTTCTGGTGCTGTTAGATCTCAGTGCTGCATTTGATACCATGGATCATCACATTTTACCCGATAGGCTGGAGAATCATTTTGAGATTACTGAAAGTCTCCTTGCATGGTTAACGTCAAACCTGTCCAGTTGTTCTCACTGCTTTTCTTCCTTTATATAGCACTGCTTGGGCACATATTGCGGCGTTTTGGGATTACCTTTCACTGCTGTGCTGATAGGGGGTCGTTTTGACCATTGGGGTTTTTCTGTAATTATTGTATGGCTTTTGCCTTACAATATAAAGCGCCTCGGGGCGACTGTTTGTTGTGATTTGGTGCTATATAAATAAAATTGATTTAATTTGATTTGATGTCTAAAAACTTCCTACTGTTAAACTCTGATAAGACTGAAATGATGGTTCTTGGTCCAGTGAGACATCGGCATCAATTTGACCAGTTAACGCTTAGCCTAGGCTCATGTGTCATACATCATACTGACAAAGTGAGGAACCTTGGGGTAATTTTTGATCCTACATTGTCCTTTGACCTCTACATTTTAGATATTATGAGTACTGCTTTCTTCCATCTGCGTGAAAAATATGGCTGATGCTGAGACCCTGTTTCATGTGTTTGTCTGGATTGGATGATTGCAATGTTCTATTTTCTGGTTTACTGGAGTCCAGCATTGGGGTCTCCAATTGGTTCAAAATGCTGCTGCCAGAATTTTGACATGAAGCAGAAAGTTTGACCACATTACACCCATTTTGGCGTCTCTTCACTGGCTTCCTGTCCCAGTGAGATCAGATTTTAAGGTTCTGCTACTAACCTATAAAATTGTTCACGGACTGGCACCTCCCTACCTAGCTGATCTAATTAAACCTTACGTACCGGTCCGGGCTCTGCGTTCTCAGGGTACAGGACTACTTTGTGTCCCTAGGGTGAATAAAAAGTCTGCAGGTCACAGAGCTTTCTCTTATCGTGCCCGTTCTGCGGAATGATCTCCCTGCATCAATAAAACAGTCAGATTCTGAGGAGACTTTCAAGTCCAGACTTAAGACACACTTATTTTTCCTTTGTATGGCTAGCATATTGGCATATTATGTTACTATGCTTTTTGCTTTTCTACTCTTTTACTGTCTTTTTAAATCTTTTATTTCATTTTATTTTGTTTTTTGATTGTTTTGTGTGAAGCACCTTAAGGTGAATCTGTTGTGATTTTGAGCTATATAAAATGAATAAATGGAAATTAAATTGACATTTACATAATCATCAACCTCTAAACCAATGGCACGGTATGTGCAATTTTTCTTCATGAATTGCAGGTCATTTGAGCATCTTTTTCTGACTCTGTGTTGCAAAGTTGCTCATATTTGCGGATATTTCTGCCAAATGCATTTGATCCATGATCGAAATGTAATCAGTTTGCGCACTGCAAAAACTATTAAAATATGACAGAAGGGAAGGAGTGAAAATGTAAAAGTGACCAATCACAGCCTTTGCTGACTCTATCATTTAGCAAGTGCACAAAATGGAGAGGATTCGCAGACACACAGAGGGCTCTGATCTTCAGCTTTTCAGTTCATCACACTCAAGGATATGTGTGAAACGTAACACCATATTACAGTGCAGGCATGCAAGCAGCATTTTGTTGCACTTTCCTCAAATCAGGGAGTGTTAGTGCTGTACTTAATTTCATACCTCTGTCACTGGGCACATCCAGACAGCTCTGTCTGGGGTTAGGTTGGGATATTTTCTCCGAGCGAAAATCCGTAATACAAAATCCAGTATATACAATGTTTATTACATGGAAAACAAAATTACATGCTATATATATATATATATATATATATATATAAGGGGTGTAACGATAGACAAAAAAAAAAAAAAAAGTTCGGTAAGTACCTCGATTCTGAGGTCACAGTTCGGTATATTTTCGGTACAGTTTGGGAACAAAATGCAAAACCTAAATTTGCTTGTTGTTTAAACCAATAATTGATTGTAACATTATACAAACAGGAAAATTAAATAATTGCAAAGTGCTGCCTGGTAATAAGTTAAATAAAATGCTCTCAAATAAATGACAAATGTTTGAAATATTATAAAAAATATATTCAGCCTTTAACAAAACCTTTTCACAAGTAAAGCACAACACAACGGTTCCAGCATGAAGCCTTGTTCAATTTTATTCAACCTTCATATTTTTTGCCAGAAAAATTAACTTGTCCAAAACTGTCACTCTTTATAAGGGATTTTTAAGAGAATTAATGTTAAAGAATCCCTTTATTCTTGTACAATTTATTTTATTTTCTGCCTGTTTGTTAATATATCTTTTTAAATGTTTTGAAAACAAAAACATTGTGGGAGTGGCAAAAAGTGAATAAAACCACCTTAAAATATTTAGAACCACAAATAAACTTGATTCTTGGTTTGTTTATTTGTTTTGCCATTTAAATTGGCCATCACTTATTAAAATAAAATAACTTCTCAAGGCCAGGGCTTCCAAAGTCTGGGGACTATTTAATCACAGCGCAGCAAACAAGGTCAGTAGGCTGAGCGAGTCTGAGTGAGGAGGATTGTAGATATCCCTCCACTCAGCGCTTTCAGGCTGCTGCAGGCAGAGGAGGAGGAGGAGGAGACCCATTGCCGCTCGGCGACAACACTTTCAGTCGCCAAACATCAGAAAAGTCTCTGGTAAAGCCAGGAAATGTAGCTAGATTTGTCACTAATCGCTTTTAAGAACATAAGTTGTCAAAAGGGTTTGAAAAGTCACCAGATTTAGCGAGAAAGTCGCTAAGTTGGCAACACTGAATGTAAACACACGCAACGCAAACTCACACGTGAACAGCCCTGTACCGAACCAAACTGAATGTCCTGTACCAAAACAGTTCAATACAAATACATGTCCTGTTACACCCTTAATAAATAAATAAATATATATGTGTGTGTGTGTGTGTGTGTGTGTGTGTGTGTGTGTGTGTGTGTGTGTGTGTGTGTGTGTGTGTGTGTGTGTGTGTGTGTGTTAGGGATGCACGATTCACAATGTTTCACTTCCACTCCAATCCCAAAACCTAAATTTGGATATCTGCCGATACCGATACTTTTCCAATCTGATACCAGAGCTCTGTCTGCTTTAATATTATTATTATTATCATTATTGTTGATTGTAAGCCTGATCCCATCAGATCTCAGAAGCTAAGCAGTGCTGGACCTGGTTAGTACTTGGAAGGGAGACCTCTTTGGAACACCAGCAGCTGTGTGTGTTTCTCCAGGAGTTGCGTCAGGAAGGGCATCCAGTGTAAAACCTGTGCCAAATATCAATGCGGATCTGGTTGTATCCATTGTGGCGACCCCGAACACAAAACGGGAGCAGCTGAATGAACAACCATTATTGTTGATTTTATATGAAGATTTTCTTAAAAAGGAGACCTGAAAGTTGAGCTACAATTTGCCAGAAGATGTATCTAAGATGAAAGCCTAGATTTGATGTTTTGGTGAAAGAATTAAGTACTTTTTATAGACTTTTACAGCCTTGTTTTTATAGACTTAAAGAGAAAAGGCAGCAGTCTCTCTCTGTTTGTCTCTCCCCCCTCTGCCAGTCTCTCTCCCTCTCTCTCTGTCTGTCTAACAATAATATTTTTTTTTATTGCACTTTACATTTGATTCTGAATCTCAAAGGGCAACAGAGACAAAAAAATAACAGTAAAACCATCATAAAAACATACACATCAATTAATATTGTTAGCTGTAAGCTTTTCTAAAACAATACGTTTTTAGTCTTTTCATAAAATGATCGACCGTCTGTGGGGCCCTGAGGTGGTCTGGTAGAGTGTTCCACAGAAGGGAGCAGCGTCCTTGACGGCTCAGTCCCCCATGGTCTTGAGCCGTGTCCTGGGCAGGAGCAGATGGTGCTGTTGGCCTGACGGGGTTCTGCCTGAGGTGTGTAGAGTGAGCAAGTATGTGAGGTAGGTGGGGGCATCACTGTGGAGACAGTGGTGGGTGTGCAGGAAGGACCTTGTACTCAATACAGAGGTGAACAGGGAGCCAGTGGAGGGTGTGGAGGATGGAGGTGATGTGCTTGCGTTTCCACACCCTCATCAGGTGCGGAAACACAAGTACCTGATAAGGGTGTCTGTGTCTCGTTTACTCTCTATCTTTTGCTCACTCTCTCTTTCTTTCTCTCTCTCGCTCACTTTCTCTCTCTCCATCTCTGTCTTTTTCTTCTTCTGGAAAACAGCAGTTTTCGTGCTGCGCAAACTTTGAACTTTTTGGAAATACGAAGCCTTTCAACTGTAAAATAAATGTATCATCATGAACACTCACACTCAGAATTTTAATGGAGAATTTTTCACTTTTAAGTGGACACAATGTCTGGTTGCTGTCCTCCCCAGCTGCATACTGAGCTTGTGTTTTACAGCTTTGGGACTAGGGATGGGTATGATAAGATTTTATCAATATCGATGCCATTATCAATTCCACTTATCGATCCGATTCCTTATCGATTCCCTTATCAATACCTCTTATGAATTTTTTGTGTACTAAAAGTAGGCTATAAAGGTTTTCTATGTCAACAACATTTTATCTTAAAGTAAATAAATGTGAAATTGGTCACTGGATCCTTGATCTCTGGCCATAAATATAAATAAACACAATCTGTATTTTTTTTGTCAATAGCATTTCCTTTCAGACATTTTGGCATTATTGTCTCTCTATACCTCTGAGCTGAGCTCAGCCAGCTGCTACCGGTCAGCACAGGACGTCTGATTTTGGGAGGAAAAAAAAACATTTTGATCGATTGCTGTTTATTGTTTGTATTACATCGTGTGGAAAGAGGTGTCGTTTGACTTTAACTGTGATTCGCTTTGAAGTTATTAATTCTGACCGGACTGCGCAGCGTTTGGAGCAGTACAAACAGAATGGAGGATGTTTCTTTCTCACAACAAGACAGTTTAATCCACACAAAAGTGACTCACGATTGTCATATTTTAATGGCTGTGAGCGCATCGAAGCAAAGAACCAATGAAGCAATGGGTCGGAGCACTTTTTCATTGCTTCTATCTTCAAAGCATCGGCGCACTGCAGAAATGGTTGATTACAGAGCTGCTGCAGGGTCTGCAATCAACGTACAGAAATGATCACCCTCAAAAACAACGGCCGCTCTGAAGGACCGACAAGGGTATCGTTAAGCAAAAAGACTATTGATGTTGGTGGATCAAATGAATGAATGAATTCAAATCAAATCATTTCTACACGATACCTGAAAAGAACCAGTTCCTGATACCCAACCCGACTCCGGACAGTGAAGCGGCTAACTTTTTAGCACACATTTTCAGCTAATTTCAGTTAATTACTTTTGGAAAATCCTTGCTCGACAAACAGACAATTTGAATCTGAGAGCTGAGCAGAAATTTGCTACTGAAGCCCCTTTCTCACCGGGGCTGCTCACAGTTGCTTCCTGTGGTGTCATGATGACGCAGGAATGCATGCAGCAGGGGGCAAAGACGAGGTGAGAATGCAGCCTGCAGGTTCTCTGCACAGAGACGTCAGAGTGCACAGTTTGGCTGCAGACAGACTGTGCACTCTGACTTCTCTTCTACTTTATATTTGTTCCTGACTTCTCTTCTACTTTATATTTGTTCCTGTGCAGAGCTGCAGGGCTGCACTCTGAGGTGTATAGTTTATCTTTCCTCCTTTGACCGCGAGATGCGCGCGCACGCGCATGGGAGCGAACCGTCTGTAAGCAAATGTGGAGATAGCAGAGAAGCTTGAATCTTCGACTGGACTGGGTTGCTTGACGCGAGGACGTTTCGCTTCAAATCGCAGAAGCTTCCTCAGCTAAAATTCTTGCTCTGGTAGTCTGACTTTCTTCTCTACAAGAGTCAGACAGAAGTCAGACTACCAGAGCAAGATTTTTAGCTGAGGAAGCGTCTGCGATTTGAAGCAAAATGTCCTCGCATCAAGCAACCTAGTCCAGACGAAGATTCAAGCTTCTCTACTATGGAAACCACCTGGACAACTGAGAGCCTACACAGAAACAAATGTGGAGATGTCTGGAGTTCTACTTAATGTTGACCTGTCCTGTCTCAGGACTTATGTCCTTTTTGTCTTTTTTTTAAATGTGATGTGAGAGTTTGAGCAGAGAACAAGGAACTAATGCCTGCAGCCAGACATTTTTTTTATTTTAATTGTTCACATGTGCGCGCGTGAACGAACATCCATGAGTGAACTAGAGATGTCTGTACTTTTTACTGGATATTTCTGGAAATCATTCTGTGAGCAGGACTTTTATGGATTTTATTTAAATACATTTGTGAGAGAAGAAGCTGCTGCTGCCTCACAGTGCCTCTCTTCACCAGACAGCTCCACACAGAGAAGGAGCTGAGCTGCAATCAGCATTTTTTTTCTGTTTTTTTTTTTTCAGCGTGTAGTTTTTACTGCATTGAGTACACGGTATAAAAACAATTCTGCGTGATTTATAATGCGGGAACAATGGAACACAGCAGGAATCATAAATTGGCTTCTGAATCACGTCGGGTAATGCCTCTTTGCCCTGAGTTACGCTTCTTTGCCCCGACTTGCGCTGGAACCACTTCCTTTCTGAGTCTAGCACAGGATGCCAAAAAAAAATTAAACAGATTTAATTTTTCGGCGCCCGACTTGCTTCCTCCTTTGCGCCCCTCGCTCTGTTGTGGTGCTGAACTGCATCGTCTCTGCACTGAGTTGCTTCCATGCTGCATCATCATAATGACGCATGGCGCAACTGGGAGCAACCGGGAACAGCCCCAGTGTGAAAGGTGCTTAACCCCAGCTAGAACACTGCAGAAGAGAGCTCTCTCAAACAGCTTGGCTTCAAAAACCTCCCCCTCCTCCCCTCCCACTCAGCAGTAAACAAGAAAGCAAACAACAGCAGTTGAGAGGATTCACAGTGGCTCTTCTCCAGTACTGGAAAATGTTGCGTGTTGGATCAGTATTTTCTGATACGTGAATTATGTCAGTATCAGAATCTGATACTGCAGGGGTGGTGGCCAAGTGGTTAATACGCTTGGTTTCAGTTCAGAAGGTTCCGGGTTCAAATCCCACCCCTGCCACATTTCTCCATGTAATGTGGAGTTGCGTCAGGAAGGGCATCCGGCGTAAAACTTGTGCCAATTCAACATGCAGATCCACCTTGGATTTGCTGTGGCGACCCCAAGTGCAAACAAGGGAGCAGCCGAAGGGACTTACTATCAGAACCTGATACTGATCCAGGATCGGATCGGTCCCATCCCTAATATGTATAGGAACATGTGCACACACACACACACACACACACACACACACACACACACACACACACACACACACACACACACACACATACAGGTGAGCCTCATTAACTTGTGCACGTCTAAGTTGTGATTTGGCTTTACTTGCAGTTGATTTATGGACCCCAAAAAATTTTAGACTGCTGTTTAAAAGTCAAATTTTTCAAATTTGACTGTTGTTAGGAGCGGCGGGCATGTGTATAAATTTGCACCCACCCACGCACAAAGGACAGGTGTGAGAGGTCGGTGCGTGTATAAATTCTGGCCCAATCAGAACTGGAGGGAAGTATTGAAAGAGGAAGTTCACATCTAAATCTGTAAACAATGTCAAATCATCCAGAATTATCCTCACTGACGAAGTCCTCATCGCTGAAGTGCAGCAGCCCGAGGAGGGTGAAAAATTTAATTAATCTTTACCTAAACAGGTTAGTCCCACTGAGATCAAGATCTCTTTTACAAGGAAGACCTGGACAATTACCGGTATAAAGTTTCCAATTAACCTATCCTGCATATCTTTAAATCATCACCATCCAGCAAGGAATAAAGCTTCAAATGGACGAGACTATTGTAGTCTGGAAAGGTAAGATGTTGATGTTGTTTTTTTTTTTTGTTTTTTTTTTGGAAATTAAATGTAAAAAATCAAAAACACAATTATAAGCTGCATTTGAAGAGCTCCTGGATCAAACACATTTTTTTTTTTTTTTTTGTAGAAAAATATGTTTAACACTTTTAAAAAATAATAAGCTTTTGTTTATCTGTGGAGACTTTAATATAGATTTACTCAATCTTCACAGTCAATCACATGTAGATTAATTTATTAATGCTGTATTTTGTATGGGATTGTATCATAATTACTCACCCAAATAGTTAACTAGGAATACATCAACACTTATTGACAATATATTGACAAATATTACCACGGATTGCATTTTTGTTGCTTTCAATTCATTGGTCGATAAAATTGACCACATTAACATTACAAACTTCACCAGGAAAATAACAAAGGAAACTATGGAAAATCTT
Organism: Thalassophryne amazonica; assembly: GCF_902500255.1. Lineage (NCBI taxonomy): Eukaryota > Metazoa > Chordata > Actinopteri > Batrachoidiformes > Batrachoididae > Thalassophryne > Thalassophryne amazonica. The sequence continues at coordinate 28,832,475 of NC_047118.1, read as the reverse complement.
AGAATGGATTTAACCAAAAATGTAGTGATGTTTATATTGAGGATGTAGATCAATCTTACGAATCATTAATTTTGATCATTCCAATTTATACGATAAACATTGCCCCTGTATGTTAAAACATGGAAATAAGCAAAGCAATGATAAAACTTGGATCACCAAGGGACTTCAGAATGCATATACAAAGAAAATATATAATATATAGAGATATAATATATATATATAGAGAGAGAAGATATAAGACAAATGAAAACAAACAATCATACATTATGCAATCTTGTAAAAGGCAGTATTATAGTGAATTATTGGGAAAAAAAACAAATATAAAAAGTACTTGGAGGGTTTTAAATGAAAGTATAACTAAGAAAAAACTTGTAAAAGAATTTCCTGCCTATTTTTATACAAATAGTGACACAATTGTTAAAGAAAACAAAGTTATAGCAGGTCATTTTAATGGTTATTTTGTTAACGTGTAAAAACTTAGCAAATTCAATTGTATCTTCTAAAACGTGCTCTTTGGATCACAGCAAAACAATAAAAACAGTTCTGGATTCAATGTTCATTAAAGAAACATGAAAAAGAGATTATTGACATAGTTCATAAACTTAAGGGGAAAATCAACAGATAGTGACAGTTTTGATATGTTTTTGGTTAAAAATATTATTGATTGCATTGTTAAGCCTTTAACATACAAGGTCGATTAGAAAAGTATCCTACCTTTTTATTTTTTAAAAAACCTATATGGATATGATTCATATGTTTTTACGTCAACCAAGCTTGAACCTTCGTGCGCATGCGTGAGTTTTTCCACGCCTGTCGGTGACGTCATTCGCCTGTGAGCACGCCTTGTGGGAGGAGTGGTCCGGCCCCCTCATCAGAATTCCTTTGTCTGAGAAGTTGCTGAGAGACTGGCACTGTGCTTCATCAAAATTTTTTCCAAAACTGTGAGGCACATCCGGGTGGACACCATTCGACAAATTAAGCTGGTTTTCGGTGAAAATTTTAACGGCTGATGAGAGATTTTGGATTGTTTCTATCACTGTAAGGACTTCCCACGGAGCGGGACGTCGCGCAGCGCTCCGAGGCGACATCGTCATCCTTTTTCAAGCTGAAAACCTCCAAATTTAAGCCTCTGTTGACCCAGGACGTCGTAAGAGAACAGAGAACTTTCAGAAGAAGTCGGGATCAGCAGTTTATCCAGACATTCCACTGTTAAAGGAGATTTTTTAATGAAAGACGTGCGGACGGACTGGTGCGTCAGCTCGCAGCCGGCGCAGCGCACCCGTCACAGGAAAAACACCTCCGTTGGAAGCCTTAAGGACAAGTTGGAACATGCCCTGCTGTTAAACAATTTCTCAGATACTCACTCAACTGAAAGCCACCAAAAGCCTCCTGGATTTTCCAAATGGTTATCAACATGGAGGTGTTTTTCCTGTGGCGGGCGCGCTGCGCCGGCTGCGAGCTGACACGCCAATCCGTCCGCACGTCTTTCATTAAAAAAATCTCCTTTAACAGTGGAATGTCTGGATAAACTGCTGATCCCGACTTCTTCTGAAAGTTCTCTGTTCTCTCACAACGTCCTGGGTCAACAGAGGCTTAAATTTGGAGGTTTTCAGCTTGAAACAGGATGACGACGGCGTCTTGGAGCGCTGCGCGACGTCCCGCTCCGTGGGAAGTCCTTACAGCGATAGAAACAATCCAAAATCTCTCATCAGCCGTTAAAATTTTCACCGAAAACCAGCTTAATTTGTCGAATGGTATCCACTTGGATGTGCCTCACAGTTTTGGAAAAAATTTTGATGAAACACAGCGTCAGTCTCTCAGCAACTTCTCAGACAAAGGAATTCCGATGAGGGGGCTGGACCACTCCTCCCACAAGGCATGCTCACAGGTGAATGACGTCACCGACAGGCGTGGAAAAACTCACGCATGCGCACGAAGGTTCAAGCTTGGTTGACGTAAAAACATATGATCAAATCCATATAGTTTTTTTAAAAAAGTAAAAAGGTAGGATACTTTTCTAATAGACCTCGTATATCTGTAATTTGTCATTAATGACTGGGAAATTTCCTTTTAAAATGAAAATCTCTAAAGTGATACCGCTGTTCTGGTGACAAACATGTTTTTTTTTTTTCAAATTATAGGCCAATCTCCCTCTTACCACAGTTTTCTAAGTATTACCACAGTTTTCTAGGTATTTGTAATGAGGTTAAATGATTTCTTAACTAAACATCATATCCTTAGCAAGCAGCAATATGGTTTTAGAAAGAATCACACTACTTCATTGGCTGTAATGGATTTTGTTGAACACATTTCCAGCGTGATTGAAAATAAGCAATATACTGTAGGGTTTTTTTTTTATTTACAGAAAGCATTTGATACTATAGATCATACCTTGCTGTTGGAGAAATTACAGAAGTATGGTATCAGGGGATTGGCACATGACTGGACAGCAAGCTACTTACACAATAGGTATCAGTGTGTTCACATTGGTGGGACAAATTACGAGTTCTTGAAGATTACTTGTGGAATCCCCCAGGGTTCAGTCCTTGGGTCATTGATGTTTCTTTTGTATATTAATGATATATGTTTGGTTTCCAGGTCCGTAAGTTGTATTTTATTTGCTGATGATGTGACTGTGTTTTGTAGTGGGGATCATTTGGGACAGGTCTTGGACACAATGGAGAGGGAAAAACAGAAGTTTAAGGAGTGGTTTGATTCTAACATTCTGGACACAATGAAGAATGTATTACAGAAATTCAAACAATGATTCGATTCAAACAAGCAATCACTCCATTTTGGTAAAACTAAGTGTATCATATTTGGGAATAAGTCCAGGAACTTAAGCAGAAATCTATTATTACATGATATTGAAATTGAAATTGTAACAGATACAAAATTTCTTGGTGTTTATACTGATGATAAATTAAGCTGGAAAATGCATATTAACTATGTTAAATGTAAAATGTCAAAAGTCATTGCAATTCTGCATAAAGCACAAGACTTCTCCCAACATTCATTAACCATTTTATATCACACATACTTTTTCCATATATGACATATTGTGTTGAGGTTTGCGGAAATGCATATAGAACTAATACTAAACCAATTTTTCTGTTGCAAAAGAAAGCTATAAGAATTATCAGAAATAAACCATATTGTGAGCCATTAAATACATTGTTTGCTTCTTTACAAATTTTAAAATTCTGGGATGTAATTGATTAAATCACAATACAAATCATGTATAAAGTCAAAAATAAGATTTTGCCTCTAAATGTCCAAGATCTGTTTAAAATGAGGGAGTCTTGCTACAGCTTGAGAGGAACATTATTATTTGAGAAATTAAAGATCCAATCTACAGTAAAAAGTCATTGTGATTCCATTAGGGGTGTTAATATCTGGGATAACTGTCTTGATAATATTAAAATACTTGGTACAATGGTTGGTGTTAAAAGGCTTTACAAAAACAATGTATTTATCCATTATTGTTTGAAGGATTAAATTTACCATTTTTCTCATTGTGCATGATTACTTGTTTGGTTGTGTTTTGAAATTTGAGTAATTAAGTTTAATTGTTAATGCACATTTTTTGTATTGTTATGAGTATATATATTTATATATGTATACATTCTTTATTTTTTATGGTATAACGGGATGGTATTCATAAGCCTTGCTTCTGCCTTTACCCTTTTGGCTACACGGGTTCTCTGTACATTGTTCTTTTTATGTTTTGTTATTGTCTTTATTGTTGTTCATTTGTGTGCCGAATAAATAAATTCATTCATTCATCTTGCCAGTTAGCAATCAATGCTAACTAGCTAGCTCACTGTGTCTGCATGCATAGACAAGACGCATAGACAATTATGTTAATTTAACACGGGTTTAGACTCAAAATATCCTTGTTTGTTAAAGTGTGCTTCCCACCAATGGATTATGGCCCCTTCACACATAGTACAAATTAGTACAACTCAGGGCAATTCACGAGAGAACAGCTCAGTGCAGGCGTGCACAATGCTGCTGCGACAGTTCGTGTGCATGAGAACACAGTGCAAGCAGCTGTGAAGAAAAATAAATAAAAATAAATAATACATTTGGTGATGGGTCAGACTAAGGGCAGTTCAGAAACTCCCATGACCAGAAAAAAGTCAAGGACTGAGACGTCGCCCGGTATGGCGGAGCCAGGGCCCCATCCTGGAGCCAGGCCTGGGGTTGGGGCTCGCGCATGAGCGCCTGGTGGTCGGGCCTTAGCCCATGGGGCCTGGCCAGGCTCAGCCCGAAAGAGCAACGTGGGCCTCCTGTGGGTTCACCACCTGCAGAGGGGGCCATGGGGGTCGGGTGCAGAGAGGATTGGGTGGCGGTCAAGGGCGGGTGGCCCAGCGGCCCGGTCCGCGCTCACAGCCCCTGGCTGTTGAGACGTGGAATGTCACCTCATTGGGGGGAAGGAGCCTGAACTTGTGCGGGAGGTTTAGAGATACCGACTAGAGATATTCGGGCTCACCTCCACGCACAACTTGGGCTGTGGTACCCAACTCCTGGAGAGGGGCTGGACGGTCCACTTTTCTGGATGCCATCAAGCTGAAGAAGGAGTCCTACTTGTCATTGTTGGTAGGTGGGACCCCGGAGGCAGCTGACAGGTACCGGCAAGGCAAGCGTACCTTAAGTCTCTGGATGTTGTGGGACTGTCTTGGCTGACACGCCTCTGCAACATCGCGTGGCAGTCGGGGACAGTGCCTCTGGACTGTCAGACTGGGGTGGTGGTCCCTCTGTTTAAGAAGTGGGACTGGAAGGTGTGTTCCAACTACACTCCTCAGCCTCCCGTAAGGTCTATTCCAGAGTACTGGAAAGGAGAATTTGACCGATAGTCGAACCTCGGATTCAGGAGGAGCAGTGTGGTTTTCATCCTGGTCGCGGCACACTGGACCAGCTCTACACGCTCCATCGGGTGCTCGAGGGTTCATGGGAGTTCGCCCAACCAGTCCACATGTGCTTTGTGGATCTGGAGAAGTCATTCAACCGTGTCCCTCATGGCACCCTGTGGGGGTGCTCCGGGAGTACAGGGTCCGGGGTCCTTTGCTAAAGGCTATCCGGTCCCTGTACGACCACAGCAGGAGCTTGGTTTGCATTGCCGGTAGTAAGTCAAACCTGTTTCCAGTGCACGTTCTAGTGGTCTAGTGGTTAAGGTGTTGGGCTTGAGTCCAGAACATCATGGGTTCAAATCCCCACCTGACTGGAAAATCACTCAGGGCCCTTGGGCAAGGCCTTTAATCCCCTATTGCTCCCGGTGTGTAGTGAGCACCTTGTATGGCAGCACCCTGACATCGGGGTGAATGTGAGGCATAATTGTAAAGCGTTTTGAGCGTCTGATGCAGACGGAAAAGCGCTGTATAAATGCAGTCCATTTACCATTTCACATTGGCCTTCGCCAGGGCTGCCCTTTGTCATTGGTTCTGTTCATTATCTTTATGGACAGAATTTCTAGGCGCAGCCAGGGTGTAGAGGGGGTCTGGTTTGGGAACCACAGAATCTCGTCTCTGCTGTTTGCGGACGATGTGGTTCTATTGGCTTCATTAAATCAGGACCTTCAGCGTGCACAGGGGCGGTTTGCAGCCAAGTGTGAAGTGTCCGGGATGAAAATCAGCACCTCCAAATCCGAGGCCATGATTCTCGACCGGAAAAAGGTGCTTTGCCCTCTTCAGGTCGGTGGAGTGTCCTTGCCTCAAGTGGAGGAGTTTAAGCATCTCGTTGTTCACGAGTGAGGGATGGATGGAGCGTGAGATCGATAGATGGATCAGTGCAGCATCTGCAGTGATGCGGTCGCTGTATCGGACCGTTGTGGTGAAGAGATTGCTGAGTAGGGGGGCAAAGCTCTCAATTTACTGATCGATCTACGTTCCGATCCTCACCTATGGTCATGAGATTTGGCTCATGGCCGAAAGAACAAGATCACGAGTACAGGTGTCCGAGATGAGTTTCCTCCACAGGGTGGCTGGGCGCTCCCTTAGAGATTGGGAGAGGAGCTCGGTCACTTGGGAGGAACTCGGAGTCGAGCCGCTGCTTCTCAATGTTGTAAAGGAGCCAGTTGAGGTGGCTCAGGCATCTTTTCCGGATGCTTTTTTCTGCTTTGCTGCAGTGTCCGGTGGTACATGTGAGTGGCCAACAACTGGAAGATTTGCTGAAATATTTTTTCATTTCCAGTTGCTCTGTCCAGCTCCCTCTGGATTCTCTCCTCCTCTATCAAACACAGAAATGTCTCAGACTCATCGATGGACCACGTTATGGTTTTGCATGAGTGAAATTGCGTGAAACAAAAGAAAAGCACAGTAGCTATAATGCAGCTGTGACTATTTATTTCACAAATGGAAAAGCAAAATAAGTCGAGCTGAGTGGTGTTTGAACTGTGTAATGCAGATGTAAATTAGCCTAAGGCTAACTCTGGTGCAATGCATCAAATAGTAACATTTATGTTTTAATTGCACATGGTCCCTTTTAAATAAATTAAATTAATTGACTGATGGATTGGAAAGGGGCCTTAAAAAGTACTCTGCAGTAATGGAGACTGTGATTGGACTGTAGTACTGCAGGACACACAAAACAACAACAAGAACAACAACAACACAGACCTCAAGGACAATTTAAATGGAGCTCAGAGTGAAAGCCACACGGCGAGGCATCCTGATGTACGGCGAAACATTACCCGTCCGAGTATTTCACCGTACCGATATCATGGCAGCATTCAGAAACTTTACTCCACATCAGTTTAGCTCAAGGTGAGGACCGTTTCAGAAACATGTTATCTCAACATGCAACGTCAAGGAAGCAGTGTTTCTATGGTAACAAACAATTTAATACACCTCACTACAATAGCAGTTACAGTTTTGACGGATGTTTTGGGGTTTGGTTTATTTTTTGACGGCCTGTTGTACATCTTCAGCCAAGTTAATCACAGTGCAGCATCATCAGTGTTGTGAGGGCAACATGCAATATTTTTAGAATGAAAGCTCAAAAAGTGAATGAAATGACAGCTCCAGTTACACGGATACCATAACACCCCCCCCACCACCACCACCAACGCACAGCAACACTCTGCACCCACGGTGCATCGACAACCGTACCCACGCCTTAATTAAGTCTAAGCATGTGTGCCGCAAGCATTCCATAAACTTAATACACAGACTGACAGAAGTACTGGGGGGGGGGTACATATGTGAGGGGGTTTGTCTGATCCTCCCCGCAGTACGAACCATTAAACACCGCTGCACACACACCTGCACATGCAGGAATCTCAGTCACAAAGTGAAGGCAAGTGATCGCGCTCCCTGTGCACGTGGCTCGGTCATGACTCCACACCCCCCACCAACCGCTTTCTTGCACTTTATAGGCGTGAACGGCAGCCAGCTCACTTCATCTTTGCCTGTGTTTTACACTCATAATAAAATGCTTCATCCCTCTCCAACACGCGCCTCCTCCCCCTGCACACGTTCCCCTAATGAGATCAATTAGCGCCTTGCAACAGATGCACGGAATATACACTAATGGCCGCCATCTGTCACTCATCTCCCAGAGACAGAGTGAGAGCGCCGTGCTAAATTTGATCACAAACCACTGACAGAGTCCCACCACAGTGGGGGGTTCCAGATCCAGGGTATATTAGTGGGTTGGAGTGTGTGGGTCTGGACTCAGAGCTGTAAGTGTTAGCTACACAAACACAGACTGCATTAACAAAATCTGTGTAATGCCAAAAGATACTTTTAATGTGATAAGATACTTTTCTCTGACCTATTTGCTTTGTTTTTTGTTGTTGTTGTTGTTGTTGTTTTTTTTTATGGCAAACCAAATTTCTTAGCTGGAGCAATAAACTTTTTTAAACCAAAAAGTCCATAAATGTGAAATCAAGAAATATTTTTTTGTTAAAAATGATTCACCCACTTATCTCATTAATTCTTAAAAAAAAATCACACTATGTTATCTTTATTTAAGAGTGAATATAGTTTTTAGTTCTTACAGAAGTGTTTTGTTCTTTTCTGTTTCTTATTGTTTATGCACCAGTAACACCAGATTCCTTGCTCCAGCTTAATGTGTGAACTTACTTGACAATAATTTTGATTCTGATTATAAATATGTTTCTCTGACTTTTTACCTTTAATTTGTTGTTTCGCTGTTGTGAATTTTGACTCACGTGAGCGGTCAGTTTCTGCAGAGTTCCAGTTTAGGGCAAAATGTAAACACACCTCGTTTACACTGGGGCACGGCAGAAGTCCATCACAGGTGCTACACTCCTCTCGATAACCCTCTCAACATGAGAGAACGTGTCATCATCATAATCACCCATGAACCTGCTGAATCAACACCAACCACATCCTCGATAGCCATATGTGCTGTGAGACACTAGAATTCTGCTGGCACCGCGGTGCATTCTGAGAAGTGCAGGGGGCCGCCAGGGGGATTTTGGGAAACAAAGTAACAAATGGACCCTTTGGTTTGATATAAATGTGTTTTTATAAAAAAAATTAAAGTGATAAAAAGAAAGGTTTCTAGCTTTAATAAGACATTTTATAATTGAATTGAATTGAATTTATTAGGCACCAATGCTTACAAAAAACAAACAAACACTCATTTACAGACCACCCAAAACAAAACAAAAGATACCGGAAAGAAAGAACAAGAAAACAATGTACATGGTGCCCAAAAGGTGTAGGCAGAAGTGCTTATCAATGCCTACACCCACTCGTACAGTCAAATCAACCCAAGCTAAGTGCCAGTTCATACACGTTCATTTCCAACAAAGTCGGACCAGTAGTAGCTCATAACTACAGCTGAGGGAAGTGAGTATTTCACAACCGCTCCTATTTCGTTCTAGTTACCCCAGTACATGTTCTATAGTAAGAATTCAAATGAAGCACAAACATCATACAACACAACTCAACATTTTTCATGAGATACATATCCGGCGAACACTATTTCTTTGTATAAATATTTAAACTGGTTGATATTTGGACATCGTTTGAGTTTCTCAGGTAGCTTATTCCATTTTTTTGGGCCACAAATAGAGACACAGGTCGTCCAAGTGCCAGCAATTTTAAAATGATACAAACCCCTTAAATGATATATTAAGTTTGTATAAAATATCCATCAATTCTACATGGTACTTGCTTATTTTTTACTTTATACATCAGTTGAACAGCCTTAAACAAAATCATGTCATTGAGTTTTAAAATTTTGATTTGATAAACAATGGGTTGGTATGATCCCGATACCCTGCATTATGAATTATTCTTAATGTTCTTTTTTGAAGGATGAATAATATTTGCATTGTAGTTTTATAGTTATTGCCCCATACCTCAGCACAGTAAGTCAAGTAAGGTGCAATCAATGTGCAATACAGAGTATGAAGTGATTTACCATCAAGAATGTGCTTTGCCCTATTTAATACTGCAATACTTTTTGATACTTTCTTTTGAATATGTTGAATATGAAATTTCCAGTTACTTCTATCATCGATGATCACACCTAACAACTTGTTCTCTTTGACACATACTATGTTTAACCCCTGCATGTTTAACTGTATTTGTTCATCTTTTTTATGGTTTCCAAATAACATTATTTTAGTTTTAGACCAAATTAATGACAATTTGTTCATATCGAACCATCTCTTCAACTTTATCATTTCAGATCCCAAATCAACTAATAATTGTTGCAAATTATCTCCTGAACAAAATAAGTTTGTGTCATGTGCAAAGAGAACTGCTTTAAACACATCCAAGACTTTACATAGATCATTGATATACAATATAAATCATTTTGGTGCCAACACAGAACCCTGAGGAACCCCACAAACAATGTCCAGATACGCAGAACAGTAGTCCCCAAGTTTAACAAACTGTTTCCGGTTTGGTAAATAGCTTTTAATCCAATTCAAAGCCAATCCTCTGATCCAATAACGCTCCAACTTTTGAAATAATATGTTGTGATTGATTGTGTCAAAAGCCTTTTTTAAGTCAACAAATAATCCTATCACTATTTTCCTTTGGTCCACATGTTTATGAATCTCTTCTATTCCATTGAACAAAGCCAGTCCTGTGGACCTTTTTGCTCTAAACCCATATTGACTATCATTAAGCAAGTTGTGTCTTTCAATAAATTTATCCAATCTATTATTGTAAAGTTTTGCCAATATCTTTGAAAATTGTGACAATAAAGACACAGGCCTATAGTTAGGACTATTTTAGCATGTCATTCTAATACTTTTTTGTTGTTTCGGTTTTTCTGTTCTGTTTTGTTTTCTTTTTGCTGTCTAGATTTGACAACTGCAATGTTCTATTTCCGACTGGTTCAAAATGCTGCTGCCAGACTTTTGACACGAAGCAGAAAGCTTGCCACATTACACCCATTTTGTCATCCCTTCACTGGCTTCCTGTCCCTGTGAGATCAGATTTTCTGCTACTAACCTATAAAATCGCTCATGGACTGGCACCTCCCTACCTAGCTGACCTAATTAAACCTTACGTACCGTCCCGGGCTGTGCATTCTTAGGGTGCAGGACTACTTTGTGTCCCTAGGGTGACTAAGAAGTTTGTGGGTCACAGAGCTTTCTCTTATCGTGCCCCTGTTCTGTGGAATGATCTCCCTGCATCAATAAAACAGTTAGATTCTGTGGAGACTTTCAAGTCCAGACTTAAGCCTTAAGACGCATTTATTTTCCCTTTCGTATGGCCAGCATACTGACTTAGCCAACCCAGTCTCATGTTTTTTTTTCATGCTCCTGTCACGAAATGATTCAGGTTTTGGTGACGGGGTTTTTTTAAACTCACTATTATTAACCCTACTCCCACCCCCAACCCTAACCATAACCACCCTGACCCACCCCCCTGCTTCACTTTTAATTTCTTGCTGCCATCACAGAATGTATTAGAATGAATTTGTTCTCCCGTGACGAAAATGTGGCACTTTTCATGACAATATCACAAACCAACAGATAAATGTATATTTCATGCTGCTGTGTCACAACATATCGTGAGATTTGGTAGGGCACAGCATGGTACTATGCTTCCTATCTGTTTGAATTCATTGTATTAGTAATGGAACAGGTCTCAGCCTCAACTTTATCTAAATTCTGGGTCTGTTAGTGAAGCTTAGGCCTAGTGGCTGGCGATCACCTTGGTATTTTCTCTGCTTTCCTGTTGATTTACTGCTGATTAATAATACCTTAGGTGGAGTTTTTCCAGTGGACTGATTCTGCTTATTTTCTCTGTGTACGAGGTACAGATAGCAGGACAGCTACTGAAGACAGGGTGCCAGACTGACTGTGAGATGCCATGCCTGAAGCTGCTGATGCACACTGCAGTCTGCAATTGGAATGGACATTGCCGCTGGAACAAGCCCGCTGATGGCATGAGGACTGCTGGATGACCCCTGCCTGTGGCATAACTGCCTGCGTGGATTTCTATGTCATGTTGTTTTGATTTTCTGTTTTCTGTTTCTTCACCTTTGTAAAACTTTGTAAAAACCTTGTAACTGTTAGAACGGCCTAAGCAGAGGGTCGCCCCTTTGAATCTGGTCTGCTTGAGGTTTCTTCCTCAGTTCATCAGAGGGAGTTTTTCTTTCCCTCTGTCGCCTGTGTTCTTGTTCTGGGGGTTGGTAAGGTTGACATTTTTGTGTGAAGCGCCTTGAGGCAACTCTGTTGTGATTTTGTACTATGTAAATGAAAATAAACTGAAATTGAATTCCAGTGTCAATGGACTGTATTTATATAGTTATATAGTGGAGCATGCAGGCTGGCTGCAGACTGGATCACAGGCTGGTGCTCGGTCTGAAACCCACTGTCAAGTCACGTCATCATGAATGTTTCATTTTGATTTACATGTACATCAACAACATCTACAAACTCTCTCCAACAGCAGCCAAAGAAAGCATGGTCAATCAAATATCAGAACTTACACATCAAGAGTCTCTATTCATGTCTCTACTCACCCCCTCAGTCCCCCCAGCTCAGCTTCCTCAGCCCAGTTCACCTGCTGTGCCATCTGGGACTCCCATGCCACTGACCCAGAGCCTTTTTCCGGACAAACGGACAGATGCAGAGGCTTCCTCCTGCAGTGTGTCATTCTGTTCCAGCAACAGCCTCAAATACTTGCTTCAGCCCAATCTAAAGTAGAATATTCCCTAGGATTATTAAGAGACACTTTATTCAAAGCAAAATCTATGGGAACCTGGTCATATGTGGATTTTGTTCAGAACATCAACGCTGTGTTTGACCATCCAGATTTCACTTCATTGGATGTAACCATGAGTGATGAGTCCTGTATTATCTTCTTGCCCTACATCCTTCCCTGCTGATCAGTATCTGGGCCTCAAAGTGAGCGTAGAACTTGAGGCATATTCATTCAAGTCTACAGAACCATCCTCTGTCAAAGCTGCAGTTCTAAACACATCCCAGTTTGTACAGCCAAAGTAGTCCTGAAGCACTACTTCAGTTATGGCATGTTGGTTTAAATGATAAGTTTGGGATGTACTTTTTTACTGTTTTCTTGCCATTTGTACACTGAATGAATGTAGTGTAATATCTCCAAGTCCTCCAAATGGGCCAATAATGTAAATAAAAACAACAAGAGTCTAACTCTCATTCCCATCAGTAACGAGCCCTTGAACAAGGTCTTCAATCCCCAAATTGCTCATGGAGTGAAGGTGTGTGTCACATGCGTATCTCTCTCTCTCTCTCTCTCTCTCTCTCTCTCTCTCTCTCTCTCTCTCTCTCTCTCTCTATATATATATATATATATATATATATATATGTGTGTGTGTGTGTGTGTGTGTCTGTGTGTGCTGGCAAACCTTACAAACAGTACAATATCAAACACTGATATTTAGAATAGAAGAAAGTGAATTTTAATATTTTCACCATTTTCACTGAAAACACCCATGGCTCTGGAGAGTTTTTAAATTATGCAAATGACCGTTCGGAGTGTGCAAGTTGCTTGGAGCAGCACTGCTCTGTACTTCAGTTCAATGTCACAACGAGCAGGGAGGATATTATGTGTGAGAGGAGACTTAAGCACCTCTGCCAAGGGCTTAAGTAGCAGTCTGAATTGCACCATTTATGCATAAGGTAACAAAAAAAAACATCACACAGAGAACGCCTCAGTGTGTCAACTCTCACTCTGGGATCCATCATAGATATTCTAATAGAGCTTCCCCGTGACGACCGGTAAGTCCCTGAGCAGCGTTCACAATCACAACTACGAGCTGCTGCAGAGCAGGCGGACATTCTGACAACCTGCTGTGGTTTTACCTGCACGCAAAGTCAGCTTTTCATATCTAATATCACTGTGACACTTCCTCTGTGCAAATAGCCACAAATCCATTTGGAGAATCAGACAATGATATATTCCAGCCTGTAGCCTGGCCGCGCTGTGCATTAGCATGCGTCTTATGATGAAAGTGAAGAGAAACAATGAGAAACAAAAAGGGAGATAAAAAGGCAGTGCCATGTATCTGTGTAACCAGGAGAAATGAATCACCAGGGGAGCTGCCCTGTGCAGCTTCCACCAGAACAAATGGGACTACAGCCCTGACAATTAATTATGATTTGCATGCGGTTGGCCATAATTCTTTTTAGTTCAACTCCTTTAACTCATGACAACAAGTGAAAATTAATTACTTGTTCAAAGAGAAGAAATGTTGTGGCACACACAAGATCATACTCCAAATTGACCAGAACGCCAGTCACCAAGAGATGGACATTGGACAAAGATAGTCCTGTAATATGTGATTAACACAAGTGGATAGTCATGGATCTGATTTGGAGCAAAACTTTGGAGAAACTGTTTTTTGGAAGTCACCTGCAGGTTAAACAGGAGCAGCATAAATTGGACAAAAGTGCTGATCGCTGTAAAGTTCCCAATCCAGCAATCATACCGTGTATCAACATTTCCACTGAAGGCTTCACAAAAAAACCAACTGGCCTCATAAAGATGGTGTCAAATATGGCCAACCTCCCATAAAGGCTCCGGTGACATTCTCAGACAAAACTATATAACCAATATCTGTGGAGAAAAAAACAGTGTCTAGAGCAGATGGGGGCTGCTTCAGTGCAGCTTTACAGTCAGACATGTCAACCTGTATAACACACGGAGCAGCAGGAACACCGACATTCTGAACCCGTTTATGATGCACACATTTACATCCTGTACATGCTTCTTTACCTTTGATAGATTCAAAGTGAGTGGAAAGTTCCTGACATCATAACCTGAGGCATAGCACTTTGGATTTGCTTTCCCATTTATTTATGTTTGCCACGTTGAGCCTGAAACATAATTCCTCAAATGTCTGTAAAGATTTAAAAATTAATCTGAAATTGAAAAAAAAAAGTATTTTATTTATCCAATACACTCAATGAATGTCTCTTAAATTACAAATTGCCCATCTGAGGGGGCGGCGCTGCAACAAACTAATATTAAGGCCGAAGAACACAACATTCTTAAATGTCTGAGAAGATTTTAATTTCAGTGCATCACCTTCAAATGATCACACTCCATCGAAAAGAAGCGCAATCAATGGTGGCCGGCCCCCGTCCATCACAGCGCCATGTTCACACAATTACACCTTTGCAAAAATGTATTCCTGCCTAGCTCATCATAAAAGTGGGTGGAGCTACAGAGAAAACTTATCTTCTGCATTGTCTTCAATTAAAACAAATCAGCATGACAGGCAGGATTGTTAGGACACTAATGCGAGGCATTACACAAACACACAACTCACACACTCACACAAATAGATCTGATTGTTAAAAGACTTTAGTGGTGAAGCTAGCAATGGTGAGTACATAGGGAGGCAGTCCAAAAAACACAGCAGCAGTACGACAATCATCAGGCTGAGGCGCAGTCGGAACAAACGGGCAGGAGGTCGAGAACACAATGAGGCAGGCAGGACTATGGAATATGAAACTGAGAGCTGGAGAGAAGACACAAGGCGCATCAATCTGGCAAGGAACAAACACAACCAGGGAGCTTAAATAACCTCACGTGACAATCAGAAAATCAAGAACAGGTGTGCATGGAAAGCACCAGAAA
This sequence comes from Thalassophryne amazonica, assembly GCF_902500255.1. Lineage (NCBI taxonomy): Eukaryota > Metazoa > Chordata > Actinopteri > Batrachoidiformes > Batrachoididae > Thalassophryne > Thalassophryne amazonica. The sequence goes on along the minus strand of NC_047118.1, from coordinate 28,817,413 downwards.
ACAGGGCGTGGCCAGAGAGAGAGAGAGAGACCCCGCACCAGCTTGGGACTCCGGCAATGACAGTTGCATCTCCTACTCTCTCCTCACTTCCTGTTGTCTCTATCTCTGTCTCCAATCTTCGAAGTCCCAACTTCACCAGAATTTGAATTCTTCAAATTGCATTCGGAATAACTATGGAATTGATCAGCTGGTCTCTCAACGCTACTGACACAATCTTTTCAACAAGGAAATCAGGGCTGGGGGGCCCTGTGTGCCCAGAAGGAACCTATCCTGCGGCCAATGTTCTCGACACCAGGAAGAAGTGGTGCTTGGCATCACTCTCTGTGGAAGACGTCAAGGATTTATTCTTATTTGTCTTTATGGTAGTTGGGCTTCTGCTGTTACGATTATGCACTGCCCTGATCTACCGGAAAATTGGCAAGACGGCTGCCACCAAAACCACAACCCCACATCTGTCCGTCATAATTATCAAGGTTGGCAAGGATGTACAGTCTCAGACTGTGTTGACTCTTGAACTGAAATGCAAGTTGGAATTCATCTCAGCACAGCCGTCTGCCCTGCAAAGGCACTGATGTTGGAGACCAGTGAATGTTCATTTACACAGTTTGATCTGGACAGTTAAGAGAAGCCGCATTTGACTCTGTGCTTCTTTGCCTAACCCAAACATGGCAGCCTTATCAGCTACCGAAGGTCAAAATGCCCCGTTTGTTTTTCCTCCAGAAAATTTCAACAGCCCCGGTGATGCACACAGCTCCCTTCTCATCTGCCCTCCCCCACAGACTCTACACACACATGGACAGAGACTGATACGAACCACTTGCACACAAGGACGCACCCCCCCAACCTTGTGTTTCTGTCCCCACCCCACCACCACCCTGACCGCCACACTTGCCACTCCCTTCCCCCCCCGGGATGCCGTGTGGCTCGGCTACAGCAACCTCGTCTCCACCCCCCGAGCTCAGTTGTGCAGCATGAAAGCTGTTATAGCCCACATTCACATTGCCTCAATTTGGATGATGGACTATTTCTAAGTTTAGCGTGCATAAGCAATCAAATGTATATGTGCGGGTGTTTTAATTCTGACATGTACCATTCTTATGTTCAACTAGTAATAATTGTGGATTAATTGCTGTATTTTTTGTCTGAGGTAATTGGGTATGAAGATGAATTGCCCTTTGAGGGATCAATAAAGTTGTTTGAATCTTTGAATCAGAATCAAGAGCAAAGAGACAAACAAGAAAGAAAGCTACAGACAGACCCAAGTACAACCCCAATGCCATTGAAGTTGGGACGCTGTGTAAAATGTAAATGAAAACAGAATACAATGATTTGAAAATCCTCTTCAACCTCTATTCAATTGAATACACCACAAAGACAAGATATTTAATGTTCAAACTGATAAACGTTATTGTTTTTGTGCAAATATTTGCTCATTGTGAAATGGATGCCTGCAACACGTTTCAAAAAAGCTGGGACAGTGGTATGTTTACCACTGTGTTACATCACCTTTCCTTCTAACAACACTCAATAAACGTTTGGGAACTGAGGACACTAATTGTTGAAGCTTTGTAGGTGGAATTCTTTCCCATTCTTGATTAATGTATGACTTCAGTTGTTCAACAGTACCCGCACTCTTTTACTACAAAGCCATACTGTTGTAACACTTGCAGAATGTGGCTTGGCATTGTCTTGCTGAAATAAGCAGGGACGTCCCTGAAAAAGACGTTGCTTGGATGGCAGCATGTTTTGCTCCAAAACCTGGATGTACCTTTCAGCATTGATGGTGCCATCACAGATGTATAAGTTGCCCATGCCATGGGCACTAACACACCCCCATACCATCACAGATGCTGGCTTTTGAACTTTGTGCTGGTAACAATCTGGATGGTCTTTTTCCTCTTTTGTCCAGAGGACACGACATCCATGATTTCATCTCTGTGCTTGTTCTGTTAGACCTCAGTGCTGCTTTTGATACTATTGACCATAAAATTTTATTACAGAGATTAGAGCATGCCATAGGTATTAAAGGCACTGCGCTGCAGTGGTTTGAATCATATTTATCTAATAGATTACAATTTGTTCATGTAAATGGGGAATCTTCTTCACAGACTAAGGTTAATTATGGAGTTCCACAAGGTTCTGTGCTAGGACCAATTTTATTCACTTTATACATGCTTCCCTTAGACAGTATTATTAGACAGCATAGCTTAAATTTTCATTGTTACGCAGATGATACTCAGCTTTATCTATCCATGAAGCCAGAGGACACACACCAATTAGCTAAACTGCAGGATTGTCTTACAGACATAAAGACATGGATGACCTCTAATTTCCTGCTTTTAAACTCAGATAAAACTGAAGTTATTGTACTTGGCCCCACAAATCTTAGAAACATGGTGTCTAACCAGATCCTTACTCTGGATGGCATTACCCTGACCTCTAGTAATACTGTGAGAAATCTTGGAGTCATTTTTGATCAGGATATGTCTTTCAATGCGCATATTAAACAAATATGTAGGACTGCTTTTTTGCATTTGCACAATATCTCTAAAATTAGAAAGGTCTTGTCTCAGAGTGATGCTGAAAAACTAATTCATGCATTTATTTCCTCTAGGCTGGACTATTGTAATTAATTATTATCAGGTTGTCCTAAAAGTCCCCTGAAAATCCTTCAGTTAATTCAAAATGCTGCAGCTAGAGTACTGACAGGGACTAGAAGGAGAGAGCATATCTCACCCATATTGGCCTCTCTTCATTGGCTTCCTGTTAATTCTAGAATAGAATTTAAAATTCTTCTTCTTACTTATAAGGTTTTGAATAATCAGGTCCCATCTTATCTTAGGGACCTCATAGTACCATATCACCCCAATAGAGCGCTTCGCTCTCAGACTGCAGGCTTACTTGTAGTTCCTAGGGTTTGTAAGAGTAGAATGGGAGGCAGAGCCTTCAGCTTTCAGGCTCCTCTCCTCTGGAACCAGCTCCCAATTCGGATCAGGGAGACAGACACCCTCTCTACTTTTAAGATTAGGCTTAAAACTTTCCTTTTCGCTAAAGCTTATAGTTAGGGCTGGATCAGGTGACCCTGAACCATCCCTTAGTTATGCTGCTATAGACTTAGACTGCTGGGGGGTTCCCATGATGCACTGAGTGTTTCTTTCTCTTTTTGCTCTGTATGCACCACTCTGCATTTAATCATTAGTGATTGATCTCTGCTCCCCTCCACAGCATGTCTTTTTCCTGGTTCTCTCCCTCAGCCCCAACCAGTCCCAGCAGAAAACTGCCCCTCCCTGAGCCTGGTTCTGCTGGAGGTTTCTTCCTGTTAAAAGGGAGTTTTTCCTTCCCACTGTCGTCAAGTGCTTGCTCACAGGGGGTCGTTTTGACAGTTGGGGTTTTTCTGTAATTATTGTATGGCTTTGCCTTGCAATATGAAGCGCCTTGGGGCAACTGTTTGTTGAGATTTGGCGCTATATAAATGACATTAGAGAAATTAGATTAGAGATTTCCAAAAACAATTTGAAATGTGGACTCATCAGACCACAGCACACTTTTCCACTTTGTGTCAGTTCATTTCAAATGAGCTCAGGCCCAGAGAAGGCGGTGGCGTTTCTGGATGTTGTTGATGTATAGCTTTCATTTTGCATGGTAAAGATTTAACTTGCACTTGTAGATGTAGCGGTGAACTGTGTTAACCCTCTGGTGTTCAAGGGCATTTTTTGGACAGTTCAGTCACCTGGCATAAATGTTTTATTATTGCTGTTAACAGCTCTCCCTGCATCCCACAATCAAGTTTTATGTCTTTTTTTCAGGACAACCTGTACTTTCAGAATATATATGCTATAGTGGTGTTTTATACGTGTAATAATTGTTTACAATCAGAAATAAGAAAGGAAAAAGTAAAGCGAAAATAATTTTCCACACACATTTATTCAAAACACACAGCAAACTATAAAAAAAACATCTGTTTTGACACTTTATAAAGGTAATTTGAAGTCTTGTGTGGAAGATTGTACAACAAAAAGGTTCAAACAATAAACACAAATGCACATTTTGAACAATATATAAAAATGGTCTATGCATTTTGTTTGTCTTCATCTCAAAGCAATTTATGTCTGCTATTACACAAAGGTCACATCACAAACTTCTACTTCTAAGATGACTGTGTGTTCTCTCCTGCTCTGAAAGCAGCTTTCGCACTTCGAGGCTCATTCACAGTTTGAGGAGCACCCCCCCCCCCCCCCTCGCTCCATTGATATGGTAAACAGTACTTTAGCCGGAGCGAGAAAGCTTGCCACAGGCTTATCCAATAATATTCACAGGCAAGCTAGTGAAGCAATCCTGATACTCACACAACTCTTTGTTTGAGCACGTGAGATTGTATGAGAGGCCCTCCGCCTGCTCACTTTCACTGATCGTTGTGCATAATGGCGCAGGGCACATTGTAGCCAGCAGCCAGGGAGCTATTCAAATGGGCCAACTAGTAACACATCACTCCTGAAAACAATCTTTGGTTTATCACGTGAGGTAAATCTGCCCCATGATTGGATTTTGGAAAACCATGTGAGGGTGACCCAATTCAAACTGGACACTCACATTGCACACGTCATCACACTGCTTCTATGAGGAGTACAAAGACGGTGTATGGCTGGGTCGGAAGTACGCAGAGTTAACTTTTCAGCCAAAGAAAAGTATGTTTCTATCTCATATCATTAAAAATTTATTTATAATTTCGTAAAACTTGGTCTCAGCAGTCGTATACGATGGGGTCGGCCCCAGAGGGTTAACTGACCATGGTTTTCTGAAGTGTTCCTGAGCCCACGCGGTAAGATCCTTTACACAATGATGTCATTTTTTTAATTCAGTGCCGCCCGAGGGATTGAAGGTCATGGATGTTCAATGTTGGTTTTCAGCCTTGCCACTAACGTGTAGAAAGACACGTAAGCCAATTAGACATGTAAGACAATTACTGTCCTCACTTCCCAAACACTTATTGAGTGTTGTTAGAAGGAAAGGTGATGTAACACAGTGGTAAACATACCACTGTCCCAGCTTTTTTGAAATGTGTTGCAGGCATCCATTTCAAAATAAGCAAATATTTGCACAAAAACAATAACGTTTATCAGTTTGAACATTAAATATCTTGTCTTTGTGGTGTATTCAATTGACTATAGGTTGAAGAGGATTTGCGAATCATTGTATTCTGTTTTTATTTACATTTTACACAACATCCCAACTTCATTGGAATTGGGGTTGTAGAAATACCCCAACAAGAAAATGAACACACAGAAAAGCAATTCATGAACAAATGGGCAAAGGCAAAACAGAAAAGCAGACATAATATCAAACCCTGACCCTGCAGTTTTCAGTTTGCTCTCATTGGTAGCCAAAGAGGATGATGGTAACCCGCCATGTTAGGATGAATGTGCACAGATGTAATGCTTCCCTGGCACAAAGAAGTCATGGCACACGTGAAAAATCATTTTGGTCACTATATGGAAGTGTGCCACCGACAGACCACCAACTAAAAAAAATAAATTAGTCACATACAAATTCAAAATAACAGCAATTTTTCCAAGACACATATTAAAAATATTGACATCAAATCCACAAAAATTAGTTAATATCATGTCAGATTAATCCCAGAAATGGCAGCCATATTGGAAAAGAGTGATCACTGTGGAATTTCAAGTCTAGAACTTTCTTTAATGAATGAGCACCCCCTGGTGGAAAGTTGTGCTAATGTTGCTGCTTGTTGGCTCTCATAAACAATCCCACTAATGTTTGGAGTCGTTGACCATCACTAACTATTTTACCATTATTATCGAATGACATTTATTGATGACAAGGCCATGAATAATAATTTGCAGAATTGTTAAATTAAAATTGTATTTTAAGTTACAAAATTGGATTTTGGTATTTGCCTTATTGCCACTGGACAAAAATATTGCATTATTTTTTAAACTGGCGCAGTATTCAAAAAGAAGAGGAAGAAGGGCTTTTATTGTCACTGTAAACAGATACAAAGAAGTCTGTCCTCTGCATTTCACCATCCTAATTTGAGTTGGGCACAATGTGGCAGTGTGCAGCCACAGTCCAGCACCTGGGGACTAACTGTAGAGACACTGCCTTGGTCAGGGGCAGAGAAAGGAGCAGACCCTAAATAAGCATTGTGGATGGAAACTCACAGACACATGGAGAACATGCAGACTCCACAAAAACAGACTCATGGGGGACACAAACCCAGGACCATCTTTCTGTAAGGCAACAGTGCCAACCACTAATCCACCATAGCACCCAAGCACCCTGTCTTTCCAGAGTCTAGGTTCCTCATTTATAGCCACTGCATTACATAAACGGGCTGAAAAAGAACAAAAAGGAATCATGAGGACTTGCTTCCATAAAGCATGTTAAAAATAATAATATGAGGTCTGTTAGAAAAGCATCTGACCTTTTTTTTTTTTCTTTTTTTCAAAAACCTGATGGATTTGAATCGTGTGCTTGCATGAGCAAACCTTGAACCTTCGTGCACGTGTGAACTTTTCACACCTGTTGATTGCATCATTTCTTGGTAAGCAGCCTTTGTGTGGGACATGTGCAGTGCGCTCGGTGTTTTTTCATTCCAAGGAAAAAGACGGAGTGACTGGAGCAGTGCCACATCAGATTTTGCAAGAAACTGGGTGACAGCCAGGAGGAAACCATTCGGATGATTCAGACAGCTTTCGGTGACTTTTCAGTCGTGTGACTATCCGAGAAATTGTGGAAGAGGTGGGCATGTCACAACATATCCTGTGAGACTTCAACTCAAAGGCGCTTGTGCTCCGCCATCAGCAGCAGCATGAATTTCACCGCCACTCTTTTCATGGCAAAATTTTCTGTCACAGTGGAATGTACCAAAAAAGTGCTGATGTCCACCTCTTCCGCAATTTCTCGGATAGTCACACGACGGTCCCACATCACCACAGCGTTCACTTTGGAAATGATCTGGTCATTTCAGCATGTTGATGGCCAGCCAGAGCGCGGCTCGCTCTCCACCATTGTGCGGCCGTCTTTAAACCAGTTGTACCGCTCCTTAATCTGTGTGGTGCCCATAGGATCCTCACTGAAAGCCGTCTGAATCATCCGAATGGTTTCCACCTGGTTGTCGCCCAGTTTCTGGCAAAATTTGATGCGGCGCTGCTCCAGTCGTTCCATCTTTTTCCTTGGAATGAAAAAACGCCGAGCGCACGACACACATCCCACAAAAAGGCTGCTTACCAGGAAATGATGCAATCGACATATGTGAAAAATTTCACGCATGCGCACGAAGGTTCAAGGTTGGCTCATGCGAGCACACGTGATTCTTTGAAAAAATAAAAAGGTCCGATACTTTTCTAACAGACCTCGTAAATAACTGAACTGAAGTGAGTCCAAATTAACAGATAGCACAGAACTAATATAAAGATAAAAAAAAATCACCTTCAAATGACCAGTTCAGGTTTTAGAAACCATCATGTTTTATTTGTACACAGTAAAATTTGCAGAGTAAAATAGCATTTGTTCCCAGTAGAGTTAAATACACTCTATTACAGAATGAAATCAGGTCTACTGTCTTGTCAAATCAAGTTGTTCTACTCCAATAAGAGTCATTCACAGTATGATAGAGGTGACAGAACTAATTTAGCACTGTGACAGAGTATATTTTCAACCTGGTCTCACGGCAAGTCGTGCTTCAGTAGCACAAAATATCCATTAATCTGTTGGTTCGTGATATTGTGACGAAAAGTGCCTCATTTTCATCACAATATCATGAATTCATTCTCATTCATTCTGTGATGGCTGCATGAAATTAAAAGTGAAGCGGGGGGTCAGGGGTGGTTATGGCTAGGGTGGGGGGAAGGAGTAAGATTAGATTATGGTCAAGGTTAGGGTTGGGGGTGGGAGTAGGGTTAGTTATAGTGAGTTATAAAAGCTCCATCACGAAAATTTGACTCATTTCGTCACGGGAGCATGAAAAAAACAAAACAAAACAAACACTCTCTTTGGACTGGGACCAAATGTTATACTGGCAAAGTATATTTTACTCTGCAAAATTTCCTGTGTACCACAATGCAATCATGTATTTCAAAGTTATGACCTCAGAGAAAATGGAAGTAATTAACATGACCTAATTTATTTGCTAACTTCAAGGTGTGACACAAATCTGCTTATTCCAACGAACAGAAAGAGACTGCAGGGAACAAACTGCAGGTTGGTGCTGTGCATGATGCTGGTCATTGTTAGACGTCCTAATCATTTAAGTCAGACTCCATCATTCTACCAGAGAGCAGAGAGGTGCTACACCAAAGGACAGACACAACCAGATGTGAGACACCTTAACAAAAAATGTCAGTCTGATGTGTGAATGCATCATTTATAACATCCATCCATCCACCAGACAGTACACATTTCCTATGCAGGAAAAGTTTGTGTGGACAGCACAAAAGCCTCCATCTCACCAGCAACATCCTGCATCTTTATGGCAGATTCCAAGGTGTTGCCAGGCCAAAAAAAGATATGCAACCCAAATGTTTACCTTCAGCATTTAGGATGTAGGACTTAAATGGTAAATAGATTACATTTATATAGCCCTTTTCCATCTGCATCAGACGGTCAAAGCACTTTACAATAATGCGTCACATTCACCCCGATGTCAGGGTGCTGCCAAACAAGGCGCCCACTACACATCGGGAGCAAATAGTGGATTAAGGACCTTGCTCAAGGGCCCTTAGTGATTTTCCAGTCAGGCTGGGATTTGAACCGAGGATCATCTGGTCTCAAGCCCAACGCTTAAGGACTTCCCTGTAAGTCCTTGAGAGTAGGCATCCCCATCACATGTCAAAACTAACTCCTTTATGAGCAAAAATATACTCTGAGCAACATGACAGCGTGTATCAGTGCTGCCAGCTGTTCCACATTGGGTGGAAGAGTTCTGGCATTTACCCCCGTGTCCCACTTCCAGCAAGAGGGTGTGCAGGACACCCATTTGTCCCACATTTGTGTGGTTCCAGGCATGCCCAGGGACCCCCCTGGTTATGCTTCACAAACATTGCCCTTGTGGCCACACAAGTCTCCCACATTGGTAAAGTCAAATGTTGGCAAGTATGGATGTAATCAATGACAGTACAAACACAAATACTTCTGGATGGCTCTGTGGGTGATTTCAATCTTTTGATTACCAACGGTAGTCCATGACCATATGGGAGGGTTGCATCATAAATATGCCAGTACATTGAAAGCTTCACCTTCCACCTGAGCTCTGGCTCCACTCTAACTTACCTACTGGTTTTAAACTCCATTTTTTCTCCACTCATGAACCAAATACAAATACTTCTCCTTGAAATCCTTTAGTTTGGACTACAAGGAAATCAACCTTTTCTTTCCAACAAAATACCAAAAACATCACATTTTAAGCGTGTTATTCTCACTCAACTGCAAACCAGCCCAGTGCACACTGGAGGTCTGCTTCAGAAGAAGTCACCAGAATTGCATGATCTGTGGCAATCCAGCATTAGGGGTCTCCAATTGTTTGAACACATTATACCCATTTTGACATCTCTGGCTTCCTGTCTCTGTGAGGTCAGATTTTAAAGTTCTGTTACTAACCTATAAAATTATTCACTGTCTAGAACCTCCCTACTTAGATGAAATACTGGAGCCCTGCGTATCGGTCCGGGCTCTGTGTTCACAGGGTGCAGGACTACGTTGTGTCCCTAGGGTGAATAAAAAGTCTGTGGGTCACAGAGCTTTCTCTTATCATGCCCCTGTTCTGCAGAATGATCTTCCTGCATCAATAAAACAGTCAGATTCTGTAGAGACTTTCAAGTCCAGACTTAACACACACCTATTCTCCCTCTCGTCTGGCTAGCATACTGGCATAATATGGGACCATAGTCCCATACTATGCCTTCCGATCCTTTTAAATATTTTTTTTTAGTAATGGAATAGGTCTCACCCTCAAGTATATCTAAATTCTGGGTCTGTTAGAGACCTTGGTATTTTCTCTGCTTTCCTGTCGATTTACTGCTGATGACTTATACCTTATACCCCCGTTACACTACAGTATGAATGAGCCCGAATGCAGCATGATTGAGGTTTTGACCCACATTCAGGCAAATCTGAGGTGCATTCGAAATTCTCATACAGCATTTTTACAGCAGTCGGCATATTTGTGCACGTGCTCTAAACTCATGGTGTGCTCGTGGTGGAAAACATACTGAACAGTGGTCGAGGTGCAGTTGTACCACAATCTGACTGCAGTCATAATATTAGCATGGCATGAAAATGCAATTCTAAGCATTCAGAGAGCATTCGAGGGGCTGGTCAAAATGTTTGGGCATGTCAAATCCTGGCAAAATGTCTCGGCCACACTAGAAATGAGGCCGAATGCCACATGAATTGACATGTGACCTACATTTGGACAAATTTGAGGTGCGCTCAAAATCCTTGTACAGCATTCTTGAGTGCATCCCACACAGTCGGGGACATTCGCATGGCCAGCCTGAATGTAGAGTACATGCACACCACTGTCGAGGTGTGTTCAAGAAGATGAAAGTTCAAACAGCGGTTGAAGTGCAGTCTGACTGCAGTATCAGCTTTTGAAAAACCTGAAAGGGGTCAGCCGACAAATCAAAATGACCAGCCAATACAGAACCTGACCGAATGCCCTGTATGTACCACGAATGAGCCGGAATGCACCTGAGTCCCCCCATAATGTCTCAAGGGGGGCAGAATGCAACACCGATGTGAGCCAAATGTCCAAAGTGGCACCTCAGTGCAACACAACTGCGATCCAAATGGCCCAAGTGGCCCCTCAAAGCAACACGGATAAGGGGGTAACCACCCACCTGGGCGTAGACTGTGGTCAGACCACATTGGCCAGTAACAGTGTATTGAATGGTGAGACATTGGTGCACCATCCAGTGTCCCCACTGAATACCACTTGATCACCCTCCATGCAAGAGAGTGAGAGAGAGAGAGAAAGAGAGAGAGAGAGAGAAAGCTGCTGCACTCCGAATGTGCACAAATCAGTTGAGGCAGGTTCGGCCCATGTTCTGCGTATTCACATGGCATTCGTACATGGCTGGCCAAATATTTGTCCCTCCTGAATGTGTGTCAAATTTTGGCTTTTTTGCTAATTCGGGCTGATTCGGCTTCATTCATGCTTAGTGTGATAAGGCCCTCAGGTGTGATTTTTCTGACCAGCTGTTTCTGCTCTTTTTCTCTCTGTCCAAGGTGCAGAGGGCATTGCATGGGATTAGCAGCTGTGGACCACAAGATGCTGGACTGACTGCAAGATGCCATGGCTGAAGCTGATGCAGCAGATGTTGTGTTGATTTCCTGTTTTCTGTTTCTTCAGCTTTGTAAAATTTTTTAAAAACCTTGTAACTGTTAGAATGGCCAGTGGATCACCCCTCTGAGACTGGTCTGCTTGAGGTTTCTTCCTCAATATCATCAGCGGGAGTTTTTCCTTTCCATTCTCACCTGTGTGCTTGCTCTAGGGGTTGGTAAGGTTAGACCTTGTCTGTGTGAAGTGCCTTGAAGCAGCTGTGTTGTGATTTGGTGTTATATAAAATGAAATAAATGGAATAAATTCAAATTGAAATAGCAAAGAGAGAAGCTCATTTTAATGCACTTCTGCCACACCAGGAGTAAATGTACGCTGTCACTACCTTCACACAAGGATTAGAGGCTGTAACAAAGTTTCCAGCACTCCGGTAGTCGACGTGCATGTTTCTCGGACTACACAAAACACACAGATATGGTAAAGTGCCACACCCCACCAGCAATCTCAAGAGGGTAAAGATCTGTTCCAAGAGAGAAGTAAATGAGAAGCATTGATCAGTAAGAGTCTCCTTTTCAACATAACAATTTACACACATAACGATATTCAGAAGTTATTTAGCATTTTCCATTCATGTTGATAAATCTTTGGATATCAGGTTTGTCCACCTGAAAATGTTTGCAAGTTGATTTATAGCAGCAAATTAACTTAGAAGTGTGCATGTGTCCAGTTTTAGAAATAGGCTTTACTTGTGCAAGGACTTTTCATTGAATTCTACATGAGTTAGGTCTGAATTCCATCATGAGTCACGGTGACATCATTCATTCATTCAGTCACATTTGGACTAACACATTTAGTCCAGCTAAAGGACATTCTAATCTAATCTAACTTTTTTCCACAAATCTGATTGGTTAAACGTGTGAGAATTCAGACCGTATAATATTGGTTGGAATGTCAAAATATTCGACCATTTCACATTTCATGTGTTACTCCGTGCCCTGACCGTGTGCCCTGCTACACAGATGTCAATAATGGTGGTGTCACCTCAGAGCAAGAGATACTCCTGTAGCGACAACGATGCCGTCGCTATACGATGTGGATTGTGGTACTGAATTACCACTTCACATTTTTATGGATTTGATGGATTTTCACATTTGATGGATTACTCCGTGCTCTGACCACTGTTGGAGCAACGCTGCCTCCATGGTAATGTCCCCATAACACATAGCAAGAATTTGCCAGAAGCATGCCTGACATGGCAAATATTGCCATAATCCGACACAGTCGGGAGGAAAAGAGCTGTGACCAGCAGTGTCGGAGCGCAGAAAGACTGTCTCATCCACACCTGTCAGATCGCATCCAGAGCATATGTAGATGACACAGACTGCTGTCAGAGGGCCATAAAAGGCACTGCAGACTGCCTGATCTCCAAATGTCTGGATGGCAAACACAGACCGGAGCACTGTGTTACTCACGCGGGAATGCGCAGGAGTGCGCAGTGCGTGAGTGGGGGTGGCTCACGTGTGCTCCGTGCACACGTGTGGGGCTGCAATTATCACTCAGCCATGTGTGTGTGTATGGATAATGCTGCATGGGCTACTAAGCGTGCGAGCAGAGCGCACTGGACAGCCTCGTGAAAAGTTTGCTGGCAGTTGGGCCATGCAGTCCCTCAGCCGGAGCGCCTTTCCAGGGAACTTTATTTTTTCTTGTTTGCCCACTTTAGGAGCACAAAGCAACTCTGGACACCATGATGGTTGGATTATCACATGGACTTAATTTTTTTTTCTTTTGGTTGAGAGGATTTTAACCGGAGGTGGCTGTCCCAGCTTCATGTCCACATTTGTGCTGTGAAACACTCCTGGACCACTGTTGGAGGTGAGATTCATGTTTATTAATGGCATAACAGCCTGGCACAAGTTCCATGTTATATCTCCTACAGAGTTAGAAGGTGATCATTTATTAAAGTGTGAGATCCATTCAGCTCCGTGCCTGACGCGTGCAATGACACGTTACTACACAACACAGAAAGATGCAGCTGCCTGTGTTATGATGGAGACAATAGTTAACATTATTTACGTCGCCCATGGGAAGGAAGGGATGAATATCTGTACTGTAAGGTCTATGTTGTGTGTTGGGGGGGTGTGGCTGGACATTTTGGTGTTCTTTTCTTTTCTTTGCTCTCCAGGTGGTATGAAAACTGATTTGTCTGTGGAGAAGGTGCTGGCAGAAGAGTCCTTCACCCTCATCAACAGTATGTGCAGCACCTGTGGATGGTGCTCACGTGCAGCCTTAAAGACTTTCAGCTGAAGCAGATAATGAGATGGCATTCTGCATTTGTGCAGCCTTAAAGACTTTCAGCTGAAGCAGATAATGAGATGGCGTTCTGCATTTAAGCCATGTGTGATTCAAGCAGAATTGCCGGGAACTCGACCTTGTGATGTTCGTTTGTGAGATGCTGAGGATCGCGCCTGGGTTTGACACATCGTGCCTGTGAAGCAGGAAGGGTGAGGGACACATGCTGTCAGCACACATCAGAGAGAGTCGGTTTGTCGTGTCCACCTGGGGGATGTTTGGCGGTAAAGTGAGTCCAGAAGCGCCGGGCTTCGATCCTTTTAGGCGCTTGAGAGCGTGCCAGCCTTCACTCCACCAGACTGACGCATTTTTTTTGTTTATACACCTTGTTTTGCACCAGAGGGTGAAATTAATAAATTGTTTTGTTATTGGAACCGCATTCTGGTTGTTTTGGCGCTGGGTTCCGTCAGACGCAGGTCCGCTCCTCAACCCGCGTCGACACATAACAGTCTATTGTGGATATAACAGCCTCAGATTTGTGGCAGTGTGCGTGCAGTAGCACACGGAGCTTTCGGTTTGATGGCCACTCTTCACATTCACTGTACATGATAATAATTCATAATTATTGTCATGATGAAGCATGCCACATACATTTCAACAGTTCCTTTGCGCTCCGGGGGGGGGCATTATTATACATGGCACAGGTTATACCGGCAGACTTTGTGGTGCCAGATCTATATCAAGGTTCCTTCGTATGTACTCATATTGTTTCGGATACCATTTCACCACTATCGGAATATGTAAATTGTGGTCAGATGGTGCTCAGATAACACATGGACTGCCGTCGGATAGGTGTCCCATCTTGACCGCACCCAGACTGTTTTGAACATGTGCGTCTCACTTGGGGCCGCTGGCCGATTTTGACCAACTGTGTGGATGGCTGCAGATGGCTGTCAGACCGTTTTGGAACTGAAATCCGACACTTTTCGGATGTGTGCCGATTTATAAGTCTGACGCCACTCTCCATGATTCCGACTATGTGTGACGAGGGTATAAGCCTTGTGGACCGAATTACCTGCAGAAAAATAAACCATGCAAACGATGGAATTGGATTAGAGTGGGAATAACCCCCCTGTGTCTGATGATTTGCAAACGTTCATGTTGGATTACAGTCACAAATATCCATTTTACCGGCAAGGGTTAGGGTTAGGGTTAAGCTCAATTTGCGATTGTATAACGAGCATCAACGTCCTCAAATCTTCAGACACAACAGGGTTATTCCTTAATTAAGAACTAAATTAAAGTCAGGACTGGATATTTTTCCTACCAGGTCTCTTTGCAGGATATTGTATGAGTCTATGTCAATCAAAACATTATTTTTGAACACTCAAATCAGTTGAACCAGTTGCATTTTTTGGGAAATGTCAGCAACACCATTCTGGCCAAGTGGTACATGGATCAATGTATTCAAATGCCTTACCTCAACCCCATTCACACTGGGCCTACGCAGAGCTGGGTTATGTGGTGTATCGACTACAATGAACTTACGCTGCCCCACACTGGCTGTATGTGGCAAATACGCTGAGGGACACAAAGAGGTCCACAAAATGGACGCAAAAAATTAAACACCATTTTGGTGTAGAGCACTGGACGCATAAAGTACGTTGTTTTTACGCAAGTCTACACAACACTACGCAATTATACACCACGCCTATACAATAGCATGCTACCCAATGCCATTTTATTCATCCCACTGGACTCAGTTGTCACTGCCAAACTTTATTATTTCTGGACTGCAGGAGTGCTTAAATTACCACCACGGTTGCCATGAAGGAAAGGCAGAGGTCATGGATGAGGCAAAAAATCTCCTGTTTCTTCTTCGCATGCTTCCAGTGATAAAGATGATGAATCATCTGCACCACCATCTGAACATAGTGATGCAGCTGGCAGTGAAGCTTCAAAAACCATGGTAGAAGAAGAGGCAGTCCACTGTAATTCCAACAGCAGTGATGTGCTCTGGACAGCAGGCAGGAGTGGATTGAGAGGCAGAGAACTAGGTTCATAAGGTAACAAGGGCTACATACGTGGTAGTAAGCATACAGTAAGCCAACCTAGGCATGCAACCATACGCCATCGTACACCAGCCCATGCATCACCTACGCAGGGACTATGTCAAATCTTTGTGAAGCAATTTTTTTTTCCAGCGTACTCGATACACAACACAACACAACTCTACATAGGCCCTTTGTGAAAGGGGCTTCAGGGAGCTCTGGTGGATGACTGCTGTATCTGCCACCTAAATACCCATGTGCCAGGAGACAGCACACTTATGTTTTAATGATGATGGCAGTTAATAATCTGGAAGTGCTCAGTGTTTCACCTCAGGAAGCTTTTGTGGATAGTGTTTGACTAAACAATTCCTCATTAGAAAATGTTTACCTCCTGAGTTGTAAGTTCAAGCACACATGGTTGTGAAAAGCAGTGACAGATGAGACGATAATCTAATTTTTGTTATCACCAAAAACCTGCTTATGAGCGGTAAGTGACTAAAACAACCTCTGTGCATTCCGCTGCCTACTTTACACTTACATGCCCACACACATTTTAAATGGGGATGTCCCAAATGTATGTCCATGATGCACTTTAGACCACCATCAAGATCAGACCCATACATCCCTTACCCATAGAGGGTGACCATCGACCGTCACATGAATAGTCCGTCCTTCTACCGCACAGCTGTCTTCAGTCCATCTCAGCCACTACAACACTGTGGATGCTGCAGAGTGCAACACCTAAAATCAGGCTCATCTGTACCGTTGAAACTCCATCTCATTACATCTTGCATGAGAGGTGAACAGTAAACGCACCTCACAAACGCGTAGAGCTGTTTTATTCAGCAGATTTCCCCGACCTTAATAAAGCGTCTCTCTGGCTGATTAGAAGGTTTAGTCAGCAGCCATTACCTTTCATCACATTCCTACATTTTGTTTTTTGATTTGTCACTGATGAGTTGATTTTTTTTTTTTTTTCCTGGACTTTTCCTTTTGGTCTGTCTCTTTAAAGTCCTTTGAGACTTGCTTGTGATGCAGGCTTATGAAGATAAATTACCTTGAACTTTAACTTGAACTTTGTCTCTATGTCTATTTTTCTTCCTTGTCTCACTCCATCTGCCTCACATTCCATCTTGCTCTCCCTCATTTACATGGCCATGGCAAGTGGCACGCTAACAATCCATTAGCTGTGCATGGACGTGGAGGAGATCCCTGCAAATAAGTGTGAAATTACAGTGTAATCACTGATGTAAATCACACCGCTTTTAAATATGGATCTAATCATTTGTTTGTGAATGTTTAGAAAATGGTGTGTGGAGGCGATGGATGAGGTTTAGGGACTAAAAAACAAAAACAAAAGAAGTGTTTGACAAAGAGAATATGAAAAACACAATAGTGAACGCTTTGATTCCTTATTCAGAACTCGGCTCTGTTTTCCTGCTGGATTCTGATTTAAAAATTCATAACATGATCAAAATTGTTCAGCAATGCAAGACTTCCAGCGTAACGGCTGTCCGCCTCTTCTTTTTGATGAGCAGAAAGAAGAGGATGGAGTGGATGGGGGATGATGAGACAGAGTGGAAGAACAAGTAGGTCTGTGTGGCTCTGTGTTGGGTATGGAAACATTGCCGTCTTTCTGACTTTTGACCTCGCACCGGTGCAAAGTCAAAAGTCACAAAGACGACAATGTTTCCATACCCAACACAGAGCCATGTGGACAATTACTGGGGGATGAAACAGATTAATATTTGAGAAAACACCCAATTATGAAAAACAGGTTTAATCTGAGCTGATCCGGCTGCACAATGCACGCTGCAGAGCCACGGCCTTCAAGAACATCAAGAAAAGAAGAAGCCACTTAAGTGAGTCACCAAAACCCACAACGCAGAACATGTGATACCTTCTGATGAACGAGCTCAGTGATGCCAAGAGTCTGCTGAAACACATATGACCACCATTTGAACATGTGGATGCAGATCCTTGTGTCTTCCTTGGATGCTCCAACTTATGTCATAATTTAAATGAATTTATGACATTTGTTTGCGTTTTTGTACTATGGTTTATCTTAAAATGACCATTTTATTGCAGTTTTAATTTGTTGTGCAAAAATATAACTACAATCACAAATCAGAAAAAGATGGGACAATATGGAAAATCACAAAGAAAATACAGTGATCCCTATTTTGACTTTGATTTCACTGCAGAATATACAAGAGTATGAACACAAGACATTACTGCTTGTTTTGTTTTTCTGGCCGGCTTCATTTCATTTGTTAATATACATCCATTCCTCCATTTAAGGCATGAAAAAATTCTAAAAGAAAAAATCTTAAGCATTTTTATCTAAATATAAGGTTCATTTTTACAGACAGTTTTTTTCAGACAAGTCAGGAGATGAACACATGAAAATTTCCAAGTTTGTCAATATGTCTTGCACTTCAATCCAAACACTGTGTGGTAAATCAGTGTCAAGGAGGCATTTTTCGAAAACTAAGTGGCCATGTTCAAAGGAGGTGGACAAGATGACCAGTTTTCCTCATCATTGTGAACCATTTTTCAATCTTGTGGAAGAACCACGCAGATAAAGCTCAGTAAAGGCATGGAAGAAAAAAAAAAAACAGCTGTGACACCACACTTATCAATAGAGCAGTTTATCTATGCGTCAGTGTCATGTGACCTCACATAGGAAGGACTAGCCCTCAGGTGCAAACACACCTTTGACAGCCAGAATATGTGAGTATGTGTGTGTGTGTGTGTGTGTGTTCTGCAGCTATTCATACAGTACATTGCCATTTTGTTGAGAAACAGTGATTAGAAAATCTGTTAAATTAACTATACAAGGTACTGTTCCCATCCACTGACCCAGTGATCCACTGTTTTGATTTTGGAGGACTGAAATAATATTAAGCTAAAACCCCAAACCAGAACAATTTGTGATACTATGAAACATACAAATAACATTTTTTCATGACTCCTACATTTACTTTGACTTCTATTTCACTAAGTGTGCACTTCGTCCAAACGTCGCACTATGTTTGAAGGGGCCTTTAAGGTGTGCAACAATACGCGGCTCTTGTCATTGCATTTTTCATTTCAAAATTCTGGGGACAGGTTAGGGCACGGCAGGTAGACCAATCCAGGATCCATAACATCTATTTCTGCAGCTATGCCAATGTATTGTGTGCAGGATGTGGTTTTGCATTGTCTTGTTGAAAAAGACGTAGATGTCAAAGTAAATTTCAGAATTTTCAATTTCAATTTTTAATTTATATAGTGCCAAATCACAACAAAGTTGCCTCAAGGTGCTTCACACAAGTAAGGTCCAACCTTACCAACCCCCAGAGCAAGAACACAGGCGATAGTGGTAAGAAAAACTCCCTCTGATGATTTGAGGTAGCAACCTCAAGCAGACCAGACTCAAATGGGCGACCCTCTGCTTGTGTCATGCTACCGACACAATTTACTAAACAATTCACAAAATGAATATACAGGAAATTTTGCCAGTGCACAGGACAGGAGGGTTACAGAAACGGACACCAAACCCATCTCTGGGCATGATAAGAGAAAGCTCTGTGACCCGCAGATTTCTTATTCACCCTAGGGAGACAAACTAGTCCTGCACCCTGAGAATGCAGAGCCTGGGCCGGTACATAGGGTATAATTAGGTCAGCTAAGTAGGGAGGTGCCCATCTGTGAACAATTTTATAGGTCAGTAACAGAACCTTAAAATCTGATCTCACAGGGACAGGAAGCCAGTGAAGAGATGCCAAAATGGGTGCAATGTGGTTGTACTTTCTGCTTCATGTCAAAAGTCTGGTAGCAGCATTTTGAACCAACTGGAGACCCCTGGAGAAAATAGAACACTGCAGTTGTCCAATCTAGAAGAGAAAAAACGCATGAATCAGGGTCTCAGCATCAGCCATAGACAGGATGGGACAAATGTTTGCTATATTTTGCAGATGGAAGAAAGCAGTCCTCATAATATCTCTACTGTGGAGGTCAAAGGACAATGTAAGATCAAAAACTACATCAAGGTTCCTCACTGTCTGTGTGATGTACGAGTATGACACATGAGCCTAGGCTAAACGTTAACTGGTCAAATTGATGTTGATGTCTCAATGGACAAAGAACCATCATTTCAGTCTTGTCAGAGTTTAAAAGTAGGAAGTTTCTAGACATCCAGCTTCTCACTGATGCAAGGCAATCTTCTAAGGATTTTATGTGAACGAGATTACCAACAACTATCAGCATGTATAACTGAGTATAATCAGCATCGCAGTGAAAGGTAATCCCAAAATGCCACAATATGTGCCCAAGGGGTGCTATATAAAGGGAGAAAAGCAGGGGACCTAAGACCGACCCCTGTGGAACCCCAAACGTCATGTCACTAAGATTAGAGGTAGTGTTATTGTACAAAACACAGTGAGAATGACTGGTCAAGTATGACGTCAACCATGCAAGGGCACTCCCAGTAATCCCAAAATGATTTTCCAGCCTATCAAGTAGAATATGATGATCCATGGTATCAAATGCAGCACTGAGATCTAACAGCACCAGAACCGTAGTGGTGTCTGAATGCATTTCAAGCAGAAGATCATTCGCCACTTTAGTGAGAGCCGTCTCTGTGGAATGATATTTTCTAAAAGCAGACTGCAGTGGCTCAAAGAGATTATTCTCAGTAAAATAGTCCACGAGCTGCTGTGAAACCACTTTTTCCAGAAGTTGATATCGGCCGATAGTTTTTCAATAGACTAGGGTCACAATTAGATTTCTTAAGTAATGTTTTAATCACTGCAGATTTGAAACATTTAGGAAAAGATCCAGAAGTTAAAGAAAGATTAATAATTTCCAGCACAGTCAGCCCAAGAGTGGACCACAGGTCCTTAAACAGTTTTGTTGGTATAGGATCAAATAAACAGGTTGTGCTTTTTTTTATAGATGTTGCACGTTTTGTCAGCACGCCTAGTGAGATACTATCCAATGCAGTTTGATAGTTTTCATAATAGGCAGAATCACTGATTTGTTGCCTCCCCCCATCCCCCAAATACTTCCAACAGTTTCTGAATTGGGGTTATATTATCTTTATGCCAGAAACCGTGTGAGTGTGATACTGAGCATAAACAGGCTCAGTGGGTGTATCACAAGGCATAACTGGAAAGCAGACATGTCACAGGATGATAATCAAGTCATTTAATGAATAGTTTTTTGCATATAGCAGGAAAATATGTGTTTGCACAGTTAGAGAATTGTAGAATTTTAGAGATGTTAGTCATTATATTCTAACCACATGGGTTTGTGCAAAGTAAATAAAATCACAATATTACTCCTCTAAGTGTTATTTGCACATATCTGTGTGGTATATTCTATTGCTGCAGGAACGCTTTTCATGGGGTTTATGAATAACCACATATAATGTAAGACCAGCTCAAGCCAAGAATAGAAAAACAATTCACATCAAAGCATCAGGTCACAGAGCTGCTTGAATGAGCATGAAGAGGGCTGAACTGCAGTAAACAAGTTCTTTAACAAAAAGGAATAAGATTGACTCTCTATAATAGGCAGCAGTTTGCAGGAGAAATTGATGCCATTAGAGCTGCAGGAGCTGGATTTGAACAGCTTGATGGGAGTGAATTATACAGAGGTGAATTACTTTCATCCTCACACAGTCACTGTCATCTGCTCGTTTGAGTGTCACAAGCTGCACAGCGCTGAAAGCCAGCGTCCTGTCCTCTGAGCACATGCAAACATATGCACGAGAGCATGTGTGTAAGAAGACGCGACGTGCGGGTTGAGGATTCTGGCTCAAATTCAGTTTGTGAAGGAATCAGTGACCTGACAGGCATCAGTGAACGGTGGCAGGGAGACGGCTGAGTGAGGACGATCAGCGAGAGAGAGACTCCATCACCGCCGGGAAGCTCAAACAGACAGATGGGCTAATTCGTGACTGACTGTTTGTTATGAAACATTATCTCTGTGTCAGTGAAATCAAAATAACATTTTGGGTGGAAATGTGGAACTTGTAACTGCCAGCAGAACACCACATGGCCATGATACATGAGCTTGAAAAAAAAAAAAAAAATAATAAAATATATATATATATATATATATATATATATATATATATATATATATATATATATATACATATATATATAATATATATAGTCTGTAAACTCCTGCAAACACACTTTATTGAGTCATCTGGGGTGAAGTGCACACAGCCGTATTCTGCAAGTCTGCCAATTGTGTCCCACCTGCTTGAGCCAAATTCAGTCACCAAATCAATTTCAAGGGTCTGCAGGAAAATGATGCCATTAGAGGCAGTGAATTAGATTTACTCTCGATTCACAATTAAAGGCGATTGACAGATGCCTTTGTTTTGTTCTCCTTCAGCCGTGATACGGCGAGAGCGCGGCGAGGAGGATTTAACGGTGGGCCACTTTATAATTCCTCCGGCTGGAGAGTTGTGTATGTGGGGACTGTTTTGTAGCTAAGTGTAGCTGGCTCACTGCTCTCTGTGGATGTTTTGTTGTCAAATAATGGGAGAGTGATGGGGTCCGACCCCGCTGCGAGCCGCCGCTAAGATTAGACAGATCTTCACACGAGACGATTGGTGAAATTTATCACTGTCACTGTGTGCCAATGCAGGCTCTGTGTGTGTGTGCGTGTGTGTGGGTGGATCGGGGGTGGGGGTGGGGGTGGGTCTCCCCCCCACTCTGTTTGTTGTGGTTTCTCATTTGGAACCTGCAAACCAGTTGTCATGTGTACTTTCCACTCTGATAGTGATAGCTTTAAGTAGCGCCTCAAAAATCACCCTCTGCTTCATGCTCGCTGCACAAGAGCTCATTGCGTTCTCTGCTGGGTGTGCATGCAAAATGCAGGGGGCAGGGGGGCACATTCTGACAACACATTAAGTGCAAATTACACAAAAAAACATCTGACAAACACGTGGCACATCACTCAATTCAACATTGTGTTTTCAATAAATTAGATTTTTTAAAATTTCAACAACTTAACAACAAAATCTGTTGCTTATCTTCTAACCAACTCATCATTAATGTATGTGCAGAGTTCTCAAATAAATGCACACAGAAACTGCACAATTATTGAAAACGTTCCAAACTCTACACTGACTAAAGCTGATGTAGGGGAAAGTTCAGCCTGGGAGCCTGTGTTGGTGCCCTGCCTCACTGCATCCAGGTCCTGGAATGCAACCACCCAGGCAGACAACTGGTCCACCCCCACCTTTCAAATGTACTTGTTTAAAGTGTACATGTCGTCTAACACTTCTACAGCTGGTGGAGTCCTCAACACTCGATGTGACACATCATGCACGGAAAAAAAACGTATCACACGGAAATCACCACAACGCAGGCATTTTCATTGGTTTGTATATATATATATATATATATATATATATATATATATATATATATATATATATATATATATATATATATATATATATATATATCAGCTTTGTATCTAAATTAAATTGAATTGAGTTCTAAATGTTTTTGCTCAGAACTGTAGTAAAAAAAGAAGATTGGAACACGTGAGTCACCGTTGGACTGATCATTTACCCTCATTTCTTTTGTTGTCACAGTATTATAACTGAAAAACTACAGAAATCATTCTCATAGAAGTTGGTGAAAAGTTCTGCTCGTCATAAACTCACAAACTCATGTAATTTTGTCATTTCCTCAAATTTTCCCAATTGTGTGTGTGTGTGTGTGTGTGTGTATGCGCTACCTGCCAAATGGAAAAAAGTATAATAATAAAACACATTTAAAAAACATATCAAGACACAGTTGTTTCTGTGTATTATTTAAACAGAAATGTAAACTTTGATGAAGTTTTTGGGAATAATAAGCAATTGTGAATAAACATTCTACAATGGTAAAGCTGAAAACAAAATGTGGTAACATTAGTTGCTGCACTCGAGCACCTTTTTTCTGACATCTGTTGATTTGTTGCTGTGATAATGACGTCCATGCCCTGTCACAGATTGAGGTGTTGAATCAAATGTAGTAATTTTTGTGTCTTTTTACTGTTGTGTGCAGCCTTTTTGGGTGTGATCTTGTTGGCTTTGTCCAACAGCCCACTACAGCACCCCCAGTGGTGTAGTTTAGGCTTGGGACTCCGGTGAGGGCAGCTGCATCTCCTCCTCTCTCCTCTATCTCTGCTCCAACCTTCAAAATCCCTACTTCACTGGACTGTGAATTCTTCAAACTATATTTGGATTAACCATGGAATTGATCAGCTGGTCTCTGAATGCTATAGACACCATTTTTTCAACAAGGAAATCAGGGCTGGGGGACCCTGCATGCCCAGATGGAACCTACCCTGCGGCCTATGTTCTCAACGCATTGGAGAAGTGGCGTGTTGTGTGCTTGGTGCCACTCTCTGTGGAGGACATCAAAGATCTATTTATATTTGGTTTTATTGTGGGAGGGCTGGTACTTATTGGTTTATGTGCTGCCATGACCTACCAGAGAATTGGCAAGATGGCTGCTACCATAACCATGACCCCTCACCTGTGTTGTATGGCTGGGGGGCCTGGCTGCCTTTTTGTTTCTGTCTTTTGTGTTTCCTTCCAGGTGGCTTGCATTTGGGACTGAGTGGCTGTGTAGCTGAGTTTATCAGGACCTCACCCTGATCACCTGCGGCTCGTCAGGACTCACAGCTGTGGTGCATCTACATGGATTGGAACATGGTGGCATTTAAGACTGGAGTATACAGTGTGTATTTGCCAGAGACTCGACCTTGTGACCAGACGGGTGAGATCGTCGTCTCGGGAGCCATCTCATCATCAGTGAATGCAGAGAACGTCCAGGTTTGATGCATGGTCTGTGAAAGAGGAGAGGGTGAGGTCTCACGCTCGTCAGCACACTTCCTGAGGTACGTTAGATTTTGTGACTAACATTTATACAGTCAGTAAATGTGGTGTCCCTCACACCTTATTATATTGAGCTGTATGTTGGTCGTTTAAATCAGCTTCCGCTGCAGTGAGTTTGTGAACTGGATGTTCCATGCCTGCAGGGTGGGAAGCTGATTAGTAATTAAGCCAGGAAGTGTTTGCTGTTTGTGCACCTTTGAGCATTCTCTCTGTGTGTTGAGTGTGGACTCACATAATGATTCCTTCTTTCACAGACTCGGTTTGTCGCGGCCACCTGGGGGGGTGTCGGCGGGGTCCTTGGGTCCGAACCAGTTCTGGCTCCGGACCGTTAGCGCTGCTGGGAGCGCACCGCAATCCACCACGCCAGACCGCGCACTTTTATATTTTTCACAGCACTGTTATGTTCATTAAACTCTGTTATCCTTTGTACCGTGCTCTGCTTATTTTATACTGGGTCCTTCAAACGCTGGTCGGTTCTCCGGGCTGCGTCCGACACATAACAACCTGTCTGTCATGATTAATGAGTTGGGCAAGGCGATACATTCTCAGACTGCATTAACCCTTGAACTCAGACATAAGTTGGATAACATCTTGGAGCAAATATACACCTTGCAAAGGAATATGTCGGAGACCAGGGAATACTCATAAAGTGGATTTGGTCGGTCAGAGGAGCTGCAAATGTGTTTCTCTGCTCAACTTTAAACATGGCAGGCTTATCAGCCTCCAGAGGTCAAAACACCCTGCTGTTTTCCTCCAGAAGAATTTCTATGGCCTTGGTGAGCCATTTGCCTGCCCCTCTTATCTTCTGTCCTCCCCTACAGTCTGATGTTGTCAAGGCAACTCCAGACATTATGCACACACTGAAACTGTTACAAACTCATCTGACTGAACTCATCTGCACACATGACGACGCACGCCACCCCTCCCCACCTCACCCCTACCACCCCCCCTGCCTCCTCCCTGCCATTCCTCCCCCCTCCGGAGGCTATGAGCTGTAGCGGGCTTCACCTCTCCCAGAAGCTCGCAGCTGCGCGGGACACACTACTGTGCTCCCCCCCCCCCCCCCCCCCACATTCATTGCCTCAATTCGGATGACAGACTGTCTTAAAGTTTAGCGTACATAAACAATGAAATGTTTATGTATGGGTGTTCTATTTCTGATGTGTGCCATTATTATGTTCAACTTGTAATGATTGCGGATTAATTGTATTTTTGTCTGAGGTGATTGTGTGTGAAGAAATTTTGTTGCACTTGTAATGACAATAAATCTATCTATCTATCTATCTATCTTTATAGTGGGAACACTGTGATGATTCCCTCCAAGCCTCCTACACACACATGACAGAGTAACACCCCATAAACACCACCGCACTCACAAACACAACCAGTACTTCATCCACACCTAACAGAGAGAATTCGGAAAGACTGGGTATGTATTATCAACAATTTCTAGCAACATCATCAAATTATGCAGAATAGGTTGATTGAGTCTTCATCGACAAGTCCTAAAAAGGTTCAAACACTGACAGACAGTTTTGGTGGTACAGTTTGTTGGTTTACAGCCCATTCCAAATGTGTTTTTTCTTGGTTATGGACCATGTGAATATGGAACTAATCAATGTTGCAGCAAAAAGCAAGAACTTTACAAAGTGGCGCACAGCATGAATATGTTGTTGTTGTCCTGTTTTGTGTTTGAGGTCGCCAAAGCGGACACAGCCAGATCTGCACAGGTATTTGGCACAAGTTTTACACCGGATGCCCTTCCTGACGCATCTCCAGTTTTACCTGGAGAAACACACACAGCCGCTGGTGTTCCAAAGAGGTCTCCCATCCAAGTACTAACCGGGTCCCGCACTGCTTAGCTTCTGAGATCTGACGGGATCAGGCTGACACAAAGTAATTCGGCTGCTCACACAACATGAATATGAAATATTTTAATCTGATCTGTTGCATTACTTCAACTGGATTCATCATCACAGCTGAAAACTGTTGTGCACATAAGACACCTTGTTTTAGTGGATGACGTTTAGCTGTTCCTGAATTCCTAATGGTTGCTTGTGAGTATTCACAGGCTGAAGGTGTTTTGAAAGAAGTCCCTTGATGTTTTCCAGCTGGTGGCTGCTTCTTTGTACTGCCATGAAAAAAGAAGAAGAAGAAGAAGAAGAAGAAGAAACATTTAAAAGCTGAAAGTCTTTTGTGCAGTTATTTGATTAGTCACAACAATCCCAGCATTCACTGCGGACATCTGTCATCTATTCAGCATTCTGCTAAGGGTGTAAATAAATCCCATTAATGAGCCACCAAGACAAAAAAAGAACATGTTAAATTAACGTGTTAACAACAACAACGTATCGTCTGTTATGAATGACTGAGGCTAGAGAGGAGGGGCTATAACATCATCATTTCAGAAATGGTCCCTATAGGCTGTCCACACAAAGATGACATTTTCACATTTATTTATTTTAGGGGAGGTGATGGTTCTAGTGGTTAAGCGTTGGGTTTGAGACCAGAGGATCCTCTGTTCAAATCCTGGCCTGACTGGAAAATCACTAAGGGTCACTGGGCAAAGTCCTTAATCCCCTAGTTGCTCCCGGTGGGTAGTGAGCGCCTTGTATGGCAGCAACCTGACATCAGGGTGAATGTCAGGCATTACTGTAAAGCACTTTGAGCGTCTCATGCAGATGGAAAAGCGCAATATAAATGCAGTCCATTTACCATTATTTATCTACTGTTTTGAAAAAGTAGCAGTTTCAGGCTCTGAAAACATCGGTTCTGTGTGGACGGAACACTAATGCAAAAGTCAATGTTTGTGGACATGCCCAAACTTGTCTCCTTGTGGACAAATTGGCCACCATGTTCCGCACTTTGTGACACAGTCAAAACAAAATGACTGAAGTGAAAGTTCTGTCACATAACTACTTCTTAAAGTATTCTTGCACATTTGTAAGTGGGTATACAGAAATCTCGGAGCTTTCTTATTGGGTATACAGTGTTTACCTGTGGATCATGTAGATTCAAACCCTCTCCTCTTTTTGACAGCTACTGTCCATAAAAACCCAGAACATGCACTTCATGGGGGCTTTGCATCAACATTTTGGTTGGAATTAGGGTTGGTCGTTATTTTGGTAACTCCATTGTCATTGGTGGAAATGTTGACTGACTGGTGTCCACCTCCAGGTTGTCCATATCCTGCTCGTGCTGCCTGTCTGTGTCCTTGGACAGACACTTAAGCTGCATGGGCTCAGTCCACCCAGCTGAAAATAAGTACTGGCCTCAGTTGAGGAAGTGACCTGAAAAGGATTGGTGTCCCGTCCAGAGGGAGTGAAGACTCTCATTCACTTGACACTACAGAATCAGGAGATAAGCATCGGCACCAACGGGCCTCTGGGCCTCTACTGGACTGACTTCTTCTAAAGGTGACGTTCTGTATGCATGAAGTCCTGAAAATTCTCTGTCATTTTATTACACTTCGTTTCAAAGCAGGTGGTCACCCCACTGAGACTGGTCTACAGTCGCTGAGGTTCCTTCCTATTTTTTCTGAGCACTGTTGTCAGTGTGCCTGCTTGTTGGGGACACTGGGGACATAAACATGGCACTTCTGACCAATGAAGGGACAGTGTACTCACAGGTGACTTTTTATTCAAAGCTTTCACCACTTAGAATCACGGTGAGAGCAAACTGAAGCACAGCAAAAGTGAAACAGGAACATTTTAGCAAAAATACTGGAAAAAATGGTCGCAAAACAACTAACGTCTTTCCTTGAGATGCACAACATCTATGACACTTTTCAGTCAGGCTTTCGGAAACACCACTCCACCGAGACCACACTACTGAGAGTGTCTAGTGATATCATGATGGCCGCTGACGCAGGAAGATGCACGGTCCTAGTCCTGCTAGAACTGTCTGCAGCCTTCGACACCGTCGACCATAGCATTATGGTCAACCGGCTGCGCGATCTGGTAGGGTTGTCGGGGTCCGTGTTAAAGTGGTTTGCCTCATACTTGGAGGAGAGGACCTTTAGTGTGTTGGCTGGCCATAAACTATCGAAAACAGCTGCTTTACAGTATGGTGTCCCCCAAGGTTCTGTTTTGGGGCCACTGCTGTTTCAATTGTATGTCCTTCCCCTCGGCCAGTTGATTCAGGACTTCAGGGATATTTCCTACCACCTGTTTGCGGACGACTTACAACTGTACTGTTCCTTTAAGATTTCAGAAGTCCACAAATTGAACTCTTTATTTGACTGCCTGTCACAGGTGAAGAAGTGGCTTAATGGAAATCGTCTGCAGCTGAACTCTGAAAAAACTGAGACACTTATTGTTGCCCCTGACAGTGCTGTTCCTGTTATCAGGAGCCTCCTTGGTGACTTGGGCTTAACAGCAAAAACAAGCCTTAGAAACCTTGGCATTATTTTTGATGAAGGAATGTCTGTTGCTCAGCACGCAAGCAAGCTTGTGAAGAATTGCTTCTTTCAACTGCGAAATATCGCCAAACTTAAACAATTGGTGTCACAGAAAGAATTAGAGGAAATCATCCATGCCTTTGTCTCCACGTGGTTGGACTATTGCAACAGCCTGTTCACTTGCCTTGGTAAGAAGGAGATAAATCGGTTGCAGTATGTCCAGAACTCTGCTGCGAGGCTTCTGACCCGCACCAACAGGAGAGCCCACATCACGCCTATCTTGGAATCCCTCCACTGGCTCCCTGTTGCCTCCAGAATTAATTTTAAAATCTTGGTTTTGACTTTCAGAGCACTACATGGTCAGGCTCCTGATTACATTGCTGACTTGATTCAGCCTTACACCTCAGCCCGCAGCCTCAGATCTTTAGGTCAACCTGTTGATGGTTCCTCGAACCTCCTTTAAAACTTGAGGAGACCCATCTTTTAAAGCCGTAGCGCCTCGTCTCTGGAACGAACTCCCTCTGTCCCTGCGATCCCTGGACTCTGTTGAGATGTTCAAAAAGCAACTAAAGACTCTACTTTTTAAACAGGCTTTTCATGGCCAATAATCTTTTAGTACTGAGTGTTTTACTGTATATTTTTATTGTTTAATCTTGTAAAGCGCTTTGTGACCCCTGTCTGTGAAAAGCGCTATATAAATAAAGTTTACTTACTTACTTATTTTAGCCCTAAAACTGAATCCAAACAAACCATCAGTGAGAAAGTTCCCTTATTTGCATGAACATTTTCTGTTTTTTTTTTTTCTATTTATGTTTGAATAGCTTTTGGAGGTGTGAAGAGGTAAAATTCTCCAGCATATTCACAAGAAAAAAAAGAAAAAAAATCTAGAAAAGTCTGAAAAAATACATTATTTTACATCATAAATATTTATTCTACTTTCCTAATGTTCTTGAATCCCATCAGATTTATCTTGTGAGCCAATGAAGGGGTTCCAGCTGCCAGATTTGAAAGAAAAAATGATTTATAGGAAACAGGCTAAAAAGCAGAACTACTGCAACATTCCATTTGCAGAATGCAGGAGGTCAGCCGCCACCCGAAATCATCACACCTGTCTTCCACCAAAACATTTGCTCTTCCAACAGAAATGTGCTGAGTGGAACCAAAACACAGCATCTGAGCATTAAAAATACAAGAGAATAAAGTCCATTCTCCTTTTCTAGATTCAATCTCTGTAACCACAGAGGACATGTTCATGAGTCAACTGAGGTACGAGCAGGTCCTCTGTCGCCAACCGAATGCTCCGCCCTGCCTTCACTGAGCACGCAGGACCACAGCGACATGCCCGAGTCTGACGCTCAAGACCCAAAGCCATCAAAGAGAACCATTGATGGCTGAACCTGATTATTAACCATCAAATCACAAAGTAAAACCTCTTAAATCATTCTAAAGGCTGTTTGAAGCAGAAAAATGAGGCGATGAGTCGTTACTGACACTCTGAAATGACGTAGGCGGCGCTCTGATCACTTCCTCCGTTTTTTATGATGAAATAATGCTGAATTTATGTGGAAATGATTGTTGGACAAAAGCTTCAGATATCTGTGGCTGAGACAGATGATGACTGGAGGCAGTTTGAAGCAGAAACAAGGTGAGAATCAGTGAACAAGATGATGCTGCTGTGGTCCAAAATGACACATGTGCAGTGAAGGCAGGGGGACTGAGTGTTGGGGGGGGGACCATTCAGTCAGCAACAACGGCTGTCTTTAAAACACAATACACTGTGTGTGTGTATGTGTGTGTGTAGGTGTGTGTGTGTGTGTATGTGTGTGTGTGTGTGTATGTGTGGTTGTGTGTGTGTGTGTGTGTAGATGTGTGTGTATGTGTGTGTGTGTGTGTATGTGTGTTTGTGTGTGTGTATGTGTGTGTGTGTGTGTGTGTGTTTGTGTGTGTAGGTGTAGGTGTGTGTGTGTGTGTATGTGTGTGTGTGTATATGTGTGTGTGTGTGTGTAGGTGTGTGTGTACGAGGTGTATTAGATAAGAAACCGACACTTTTATTTTTTTTTAACTATATGGATTTGAATGACGTGCGATTACACCAATCATGCTTGAACCCTCGTGTGCATGCGTGAGTTTTTTCACGCGTGTCGGTGACGTCATTTCCCTGTGGTCCCGCCCTCTCGGCTGAATTCCTTGGTTTCACACGCTGCTCAAGACGGCGCGCGTTGCTTATCAAAATTTTTTCTGGACCTGTGAGGAATATCCGAGTGGACACTATTCGAGAAATTTAGCTGGTTTTCGGTGAAAAGTTTAATGGCTGATGAGAGATTATGGGGTGTTTCTGTCACTGTAAGGACTTCCCACGGAGCGGGACGTCGCGCAGTGCTTCCAGGCGCCGTCGTCGGCCTGTTTCGACCTGAAAACATCCTAATTTAAGGCTTAATTCACCCAGGACGTCGTGAGAGAACAGAGAAGATTCAGAAGAGGCCGGCATGAGGACTTTATACGGACATTCCACTGTTTAAGGACATTTTGTAATGAAAGACGTGCGCGCAAATTCGCTGAGTCGTTTCCGTGACGACTCGGCGAATCTGTGTGCGCCGCGACAGGAAAAACACCTCCGTGTTGAAAACCATTTGTAAAATTCAGGCGACTTTTGATGGCTTTCAACAAGTGAGTAACTGAGAAATTGTTTAACAGCTTGGGCATGTTCCAACTTGCCCGTTAAGGTTTCCAACGGAGGTGTTTTTCTTGTCGCGACCCCCCGCGGTCGGGTCCAGCCCGACATGCGACTCTGCCCGCACGTTCTTTCATTACAAAATGTCTGTTAACAATGGAATGTCCGAATAAACTCCTCATGCCGACTTCTTCTGAAAGTTCTCTGTTCTCTGATGACTTCCTGGATCAACAGAGCCTGAAATGTGGAAGTTTTCAACTTGAAACGGCGAGACAGTGCCACCTCGAAGCGCAGATCGCCGTCAGGCGCCGTGGGCCGTCCTTACGGCGACACTACCAGACCAAAATCTCTCATCAGCCGTTAAAATTTTTACCAAAAACCAGCTGAATTTATCGAATGGTGTCCACAGTTGTGCTTTACAGTTTTTGAAAAATTTTTATCAAACAAAGCAGCAGTCTCTGAGCCATTCCTAAACAATGAAAAATCGACGAGAGGGTGGGCGACTCCTCACTCAAAGACTGCCCACAGGCGAATGACGTAACCGACAGGCGTGAAAAAACTCTCGCATGCCCACGAGGGTTCAAGCATGTCTGATGTAATCACACGTGATTCAAATCCATATGGTTTTTGAAAAAAATAATAAGGTCGGATACTTTTCTAATAGACCTCGTATGTGTGTGTGTGTGTGTGTGTGTGTGTGTGTGGTAAAGCACTGAGTAAGAAGCAGTAGGATTTCTTTCTCTCCCTCTTCCTTTAAGAGTTCATTTCTCAGCCAGCAGATTTCGATCCCTTCCGCGGCGCTCTTGGAATTAGCATGCAGAACAGAGTGCTGACAGGTGCCCCGGCCCTTAACTCAATCTCTCTCTCTCTCCCTCGCTCCTCCTCAGGTAAAAGTAATGGATTGTAGCTGGCTCTGGCCCTTGTCCTCTCACGTCACGCCTGCTCGCCTGCCAGCCAGGTGCGAGAGCCGAGCTGTAGGCTCTGTTATTTAGCGCCTGTTCCTCCGCAGTCACACTCGCTAACTCTGAGGCCAGCTGACCAAGCACACAGGCCTCCAGGATGGCAGCGCCGCTGTAAGTGAGGGGTGATGCCCCACTCTGTGTTCTTGAACAGATTGCTACCTCAGACCTGCAGTCTGAATACCAATGAAGAATTAGACTAAAAGCATCCTGACTGAGGACTCACACAATAAAGTAAAACTCAACACAAGGACATTTAATTCAACTCCTTAAATGTCATGAATCACCAGCTGCAGTGGAAGCAGTGACTTTTCTGAATGAAAGAGAACACTGGTGTGAGATAGACGTCACAGATGGACAGAGCTGAATGTGGTTCTCTGAAGAAGCAAAGCCACTCATTGCTGGCTACCATTTTTTATTTTTGACTGTGGATGTTCACTCCTCCACCCACATGTCAGGAAACATCCATCCATCAATGCTCTATATCTGTTTATTCCAGTTAAGGGTCACAGGACGTGGAGTCTGTGTCAGTGGTCATTGGGCTTCATCCTGTAAAGACCATTTGTCTGTCACAGGGCTGGCACATGGAGAAAGAATGACAGACACATTCACAATTTCTTTCACACCTATGGTCAATTTAGAATCCGTTCAATGAACCCGCATGTCTTTGGAAGTGGGAATAAGCTGGAGCACCTGGACAGGACCCACACAAGCACAGGGAGAAGAGGCAAACTCCACACCGAAAGGACCTGGGGCCTCATGTACAAAGACTAACATGGACTTTCTACCAAAAGTTGGCATTCGCCAAAACCCTGAATCTGGCATAAACACAAATATATTCAGATGTATGAAAGTGTGCGTAGGCATGAATTCACACACTTTCCATTTATACATCCCACTGAACGTGGAATTGAACTTGGAATCAAACTCCTCCCTGGTCACGCTCCATTTAAATATGTAATTTCATGTAAATAGGCCCTTGGATTCCCCACGACGTCACATCAGACAACATGAACACTGGAAGCCTGTTAAGACGCTCTGCAGCTCACCATCAAACAAAAATAAGAAAAACAAAAATTAAGACTAAAATATATATTTGAATGTACACATGCCCAAATGTGTCCACGCTAGATTTTGTTTGGAATAATTACACAAATAAACTATTTTCCAACAACCAGCCCCCCCCCAAGGCTCTGGGGAGGTGATGGTCTAGTTAGACCAGAGGATCCCAGCCTGACTGGAAAATCACTAAGGGCCCTTGGGCAAGGTCCTTAATCCCCTAGTTGCTCCCGGTGTGTAGTGAGCACCTTGTATGGCAGCAGCCTGACTTCAGGGTGAATGTGAGGCATTATTGTAAAGCGCTTTGAGCATCTGATGCAGATGAAAAAGCACTAAATGCAGTCCATTTACCATTAATGGCTTGCTGTGCCAGATGCCTGATGCACATTTTCGCACCACATATGATTTGAACATTGATGGCATGACAAAGTTTCCTATAAACAGGAACAAGTTCATCATGTGACGGTGCCTTTATACCAAAATGTGTGCAGTTAGCAGCTCCAAGTGAAATCTGCCGGAAAATGGCTGATGTCCAGCTCTTGTGATAACCAGAGAAAGAGCACACGACGGTCTCATATCCACAGAGCCATCCGTTTAGAAATGGTCCGGTGGCTTGTGCCACGTCATCGCAGCTCGGAGTGCGGCACGGCGAGCGTCCTTAAAGGGGTCCTCAAAGCTGTACTAACAGACCTTATTCTCTGTGAAGCCCGTAAAATTTTCACCGAAAGCCAGATAAATTTTTCAAATGGTTTCCAGGTACCAGTCTCTAACAGCTTCTGAAAAAATTCTGATGGAAAAAAGTCCTTTTCATTCCGCCATTTCCAGACAATGAAAATCCGACGAGGGGGCGGGACCACTCCTTCCCAAGGCATGCTCACAGGCAAATGACGTCACCGACAGGCGTGGAAAAACTCACGCATGCGCACGAGGGTTCAAGCATGTCTGACGTAAAAACATATAAATGAAATCCATATAGTTTTTGAAAAAGAAAAAAAGGACCGTTACTTTATTGACAGACCTCGTACGTGTGTTAACGTTAGATATTCTCGGCATTACGGTGGTACTAATTGTTGGGTAGTATTTTAACCTGATTCAAGGAGATATTGATAGGCTTCGGTGATTTTATAGTTCCTCATAACCAAACCGTTCACACAAAGTAGTTAACTATATGTGCATACATAATTGAAGGCCACTTTTTCATGTTATTGTCCCACTCTGTTTCTGTGTAGGCTCTCAGTTCCCACTCTGTTATGACCCATGGTGAGCCAGAGTCATTCCCTTTGAGCTTTTCAAAAAGGTTTTTGTTTCTACCCATGGAATGACTTCCATTTTTCTATACTGAAAACTACGCTCACCAGAAGTTCTAAGCCAAAACGGAAATGCCTCTGTTGTAAAGGTGGGGTTGAATAAGGTGAATATATAATATCTGCCTCTCAACCCCCTGGTGTGGGTGGTATGTGTGTTCCTCCTCAAGATCAGCTCCTCTACCTGAGACCTGAGGATTTGAAGGTTCTGCACAGTATCTTAGCTGTTCCTCGGACTGCACTCTTCTGGACAGAGACCTCTGATGTTGTGCCTGGAATCTAATGGAGCCACTATTCCAGTTTGGGGGTTACAACTCCTAGTGGTGCTATTACAATTGGGTTCCACTTTGAACTGTACATTCCACATCTGCTCCAGTTGCTCCTTCAGCCCTTTGTTCTTCTCTGTTTTCTTATGCTTCTTCTTTCTGATGTTGCTGTCAGATGGGATTGCCACATCGATCACAACTGTGGTCTTCTTTCCCTTCTCAACCACCACTATGTCTGGTTGGTTGGACAGCAGCTGCTTGTCTGTTTGGAATTTGAAGTCCCACAGGACCCCAGCCCTGTCATTCTCAACCAGCTATGGTGGTATCTCCCATCAGCCCATCAGAACTTTGGCAGATGCCACCAGTCATGTACAGATGTTCCTATAGATGATTCCCAACACTTGGTTGTACCTCTCAATGTATGCTGTCCCAGCTTGTATCTTGAGTCCTGATACAATGTGCTGGAGTGTCTCTGGGGCACATTTGCACAGCCTGCAACTTGGGTCCTGCTGGCTGTGGTGGATGCCTGCCTCTATGGATCTGGTGCTTAGGGCTTGTTTATTTGGTGTTATGATCAGAGCCTCTGTGCTGCCTTTCAGGCCGGGCTGTTCTAGCCACTGGCAGGTCTTCTTGATGTTAGCCACTTCCTCTATCCATCAATGATGGCTCCCTTTGGAGGCACTAAGTCTTCCATGATATCTCTTCCTCCTGCTCCTTATCACCCTCTGTCTTCTGTTGTCTCAGGCATTCTTGTAGCAGCTGTAGGGCATATGTATTGATGGCTCAGATCTTACAACGACCATTGAGCTGGCTTCTCAGGACCTGCCTTACCTTCTGGAGTTATTTGGCTGTGGGTGACCTTCTTGCATCTTCATCATGGTTCGCAGTGGCTTGTGGGACTCCCAGGTACTTGCAGCTGCCCTGTATGTCCCCTATCCGGCCTCCTGGCAACTTCACCCACTTAGTCTGGATCACCTTCTCTCTATTTGTCACCATTCAGCCACGCTCCTCCAATCTGAATGACATCTCCACCTCCTCACTGTAGATCCTGGTAAGGTGGCTCAGTGAGTCGATGTCTTCCGGACTCTTGGCATACAGCTTGATGTCATCAATGTACAGCAGGTGGCTGATGGTTACTCCATTCCTCAGTCAGTATCCATAGCTGCTGTAGCTGTGGTACCATAACTGGTTGTAGAAATAAAATTCATGATAATTTGCAAAATATTATAAAATATGCATAAACACCTTGTTCTCCTCATGCTATTTTCCCAATTTTGTGAAAATTAATTAATTCTGATTGCTACTTCAGTCACTAATATTTATGTACAATAGCTTTTGTAAAAGCCGGTCACTTCCTGCTTTGGCAATTTTGGCCAATCAGGAGGCAGTATTTTCAAGCTTGTTCCAAGCACCAGAAAGTGTGCTTGAAGTCGCATCCTGCAACTGCAAGCGATCAAAGTACAAGCCAGAGGATCCTGATGATGGTCTTCAGTGTACAGTGTAAGTCCATATGGCTGCTCCCTTGTTGTTCACTTGGGGTCACCACAGCAGCAGGTGGATCTGCATGTTGAATTGGCACAAGCTTTATGCTGGATGCCCTTCCTGACAAAACTCCACATTACATTGATAAATGTGGCAGGGGTGGGGTTTGAACCAAAAACCTTCTGCACTGAAACCAAGTGCACTAACTACTTGACCACCACGCCTACAGTGTACAGACCTATGCCAATACAAAAACTGTGACAACATTGAAGCTATACTCAGTAGTGGGCACAGGTAACCAAAAAGTTTGCTTTGATAACCATTAATCCGATAACTGAAAAGTTATCTTTAATGACACTAAACCAATAAACTGCTAAAAAATGTATCTTTATTACAGGTAACTGATAAACGATAATTTTGAGTATTGATTCGTATGCGGCCACATCAGATTAACTGTTGGCTTCTGATAAACCAGTTTCACTTTCACTTTTGCTGCTGGGTAAATTCAAGGATCAGAAACACATAAGAATGCACACAAAATTAAGGAATACAAAATAAAACCCCAAACACTGTCATCATCTTTCAAAAGCAGTAAAACACAGTATTCGAAGTCACAGTTTTTCTCGGTATTAGATACACTGTCATTTAAGAACAAAAGGCTTCTGCTTTTTTCACATGTTTTGAACTCTGCGGCTTGAACAACCGAAATACGTCCATTAATGGATTGACTGGCAGAGTAAAATACACGTAGTAAATATAAATTCTTACCTGTTAGTTTCAGTGGGATTCATCTGAACAAACAATCCACATAAAGCGTCCTTTTGTAATCCAAAACAGTGTCTAAACGGTGAGGAAAAGTCCCTCTGTACACAGCTGCACCATGAGAGCTCCTCTCCTCCACCGAGTCTTGGTGATTAAATTATACCATTAGCCACAAATAAATAAAATAATATTAAAACTAATCTGTTCTGTTTTTGTGCCAAGCGGATGACTGACTGTAACATCCAAAGTGAACCTGAACTACACTACCCACAGTGTTCCCTGTGTTGACCAGCCAATCATGTTTTGCACTTAATGATGGCGTCATTGGCAAGCGACAGACAGCCAGTCTGCTACAAACACACAACAGATGGACAAAATGTTTGATCTTAGGGTTTACACACGTTTTGACTGTTAAACTTTGTTCACTTTACAAGCATAAAAAATGTTATTGGACTGAAAGTTATCGGAACTAAATTTATTGGAAACTAATTGTTCCGATGATGGTTTTAAAACGTATCTGAAAAGCTAATCTGCTCACAAAAACATTAGCTTTGATAAATATCTGTTATCCGATTAGCTGAACTGTGCCCACCACTGCCTGTACTAGATGCAGATGAAGATGCAAATAATTCAATTGATGATTCTGATGATGAGGAGGCAGGAGAGGAAGATTTTGATGAAGAGGAGCAGTAAATAATGGGTTGGCTAAACGGTGCCTTGCTCAATGTTTGCATATTCAGTTGGCAAATTTAAGAAGAGCTACATTATATTATAGTCTGTCCTTATGAATTTGTGTTCTTCCAGATATCAGTTGTGTTGTGAAACATGTATGTTAATGGAACTGTGTATTTTTATCTGTAATTGTAGTGCATGCATAGTCCTGCATACA